>NW_017805282.1:643907-681484 GCF_001891065.2 Hippocampus comes | reverse complement strand
CTTGGACGCCAACAAATGGCCGACAGTCATTCACTCAGCGGGAGGGCTAGCGAGAAACATTCCCACCAAACAAAGTGCTGATGGGGTACTTCTGTGGTTGGGCCCGTCGCAACTCTGACCCCGAGAACAACAACTGGCACATCATAGCCAACAACAAACTTTGCTCCCGTTGAAAGATGACTTGAAGCCGACGACAACTTGGCAACATGTTTTGTTTGTGGATGGTGTTTTGAAGAAAAAGTTCAATTCATGCATATCGTGTAGTTATACCAAAATGAAGGGATTGTCATTGTTGGTTGCTCCTAAAACATTTTGTGGAAAACCAAAAACGGAGAGGTGTCATTTAGCCCTGAGAGGACTGAGCGCTTTCACTTTTTGCGCACGTATCGGTGGCTGGTATTGGCTGCCTCCGCGAGTACCCGATTCCTTAAAATAAGCTTTTTATTGGTCCTCGCCCATCCCAAGCTCTAACTCTACAACTGAGTACCACACAGTGAGCAAATATCTTCAAACATCAGTGTCGTGTATTTCAAAAGACATCTCGGACTTGGTTTTACAAGGGTCATCATTCATTCACGTTCCTTTAGCAGGACGATTAATAGAGCAGAAAGACAACAACAAAGTGTCCGCTCAGGCACGTGAGCAAAGAGCAGAAGCTCTTCGCCACGCCAGTTAATCATTGAGTGAAGATCAACAACATCTCGTTCAACTGAAACGGACACTCGCAGACACACACACTCATGGGTTAGTCGTAACCTGCATTCGCTCACCAGTCCTGACCGACTTCCTGCAGCGTTGACCAAACAACAACAACAACAAACCACATTCAAGAGGAATTTCCTCTCTCCTCTTTCCTCGAGGGCGGCATTCATCTTGGCAAGCAGGAAGTGCAATTGTCTGTGCAACACACACACACACACACACACACATATACATACATACACACACATATATATACATAGATATATATATGGCTTCAAGCCACTCCCAGTTAAAGTTCATTGTCACACTGCATTTGAAGCACAGAGAATTTACAGTGTTGTCTTTTAAACAATCGCACAAGTTTGTCTTGACGTCGGCATCCCTGAACGCGAGCAAACAATGTCAGGTGTCACAGGCTGGCTCACGAATCGGAGCGTAATCGTGATTTAAGGAACACAAGCTAATGTAAGGCTATTCAGAGGCATATATTCTTTTTCCTCTGCAAAAAAACGACCAAGATAACAGCCGTACGGCAGAGCTGAGACCGCGTCCCTGTGCAATACACTGTAGTAGACCCCCTACTATTCATCAAGGACTGCGAATAGCAAAACTCTATGACTAATAAATGCTCATTATAATTGGTATGAAAAAAAAAATCGAAAAAGATGCGAACAAGGGTCCCGCAAATGACGAGATGGAGTTTACCCCAAAATACACAGAGACATATCCATGCACATATATGCTACCTACATACATAACATATATGTGCATGCTAGCTTCTGTTGTTTGTGTTGCTCTCTCTCTGCTAATGGTCATGTATTTTCCAGTTTCTCCTCCCATTGAACAAACAAGCCAGTGCGGCTCCTCCTCCTTCCTATGCCAGTCCAAACCGCAGAGTTTCTGTTAGGATTTGGACTCCTTCCAGTGGAAGTTACGATAACATCCTTCTCGTGGGAATTGCGCGAGTGGAAAGGACGGCGGATGTCGCCCCAGGTGGGCGGAGCGTGGCAGCGGATTGGACGGCAAACAGATGACTCTAAATCCAAGTTGTCACCTGCTGGTTTCAAATAACGAGCGGATGTGATGTGCGAGCGTGTCGCTTGTCGTGCGAGCGGCAACAAGCCGATCCGTCCCGACATGCCGAGCTCGTCCCGGGTCACGTGATCACGTCAACAGGAGACATTGGTAATGAGGGGATTGCAATGTCCTGGAGTGCGGGCAAGGAGAGCCACAAAAGCCGATGACTGAATGGGGCGGTCAAATGCAAAAATGAAAAATGACAACACTCGCAAGGAGCTGCAGTCAGCCACAACCCCATCAGAGAATATTTACTGTTTCCAGGCCTAAATTTTGGGAATCTGGACTGTTTCAAGTCCAGAAAACGGTTAACTGATGTTGGATTTGATAATTGATTAATTGGTGATTGATCATTCATTTGTATTGGAATCCTGAACATTGTGATTTTTAGTCTTGAATTTTTGACTTCCACACAATTCTCGTGCTCCGTTTACATGTTGAGAACAAAACAGCTCGCGTGTCGCTTGTGGGACTGCCACTGTAAGCTTTGCTTTTTCTGATTTTGGATGTGAATTATTGTTTCATGCCACGAAATTTTTCAGCAGCTTCGGATCCAAACACGGTTAATAAAAACACCAGTTCATTTGATTTACGCTTGATTTGCGCTTTTTTTTTCTTGCATTATTTGCGCGTCACACTTTATGATTTTGTTGGTCGCTCCTCTTACCTTTTATCCACTCCACAACTTGCTGGGGACTCCACGCGCTCACGGCCTCCATGTCTGACGCTAAAAAGTCGAAATGGTCCTCGGCGAGGGCTGCAAAGTCATAATTAGTGACAGTTCAGATGATTTCAGTTGAGCGTGAGGCTGGCGAGTGAGAAGGCGTGCACTTCTCCAGCGTTAGCGCGTGCGCGACGGTCTCCGATTTCCGATGCCCCGCCCCTCAGCTCTCCGCCAATCAGGTGAGAAGGCGGCAAAATAAAAGTTCGCAGTTTCTTCTTGCTCTTAAAAAAAAAAAAAAAAGTCTCGCTTAAAATTCACATCCCGTTGCGACGATGGCGGACATGTGAAAACAAATAGACGACGATATACATCGGACTCCTCTAAAAACCGAAAGAAAAGCTCGACTTCGAAAAGGCCTGATCAAGGGCGCCACCGAGCTGCGAAGGCGGCGACGTCCATCTTGAAATAAACACGACATTAAGGCTCATTTTAATGGCGGCCATTCAATGATGCTTGGAGTTCACATTCCTTAGTGTAACATGAAAAAGTATCTTATTCCAAATACCAAAAGGTTTTGGTTATTTACCTTTTCTAGTAATAAATGTTAAATGTGGACATCTGGAGGATTCAAACCCAGAACTTTGAGAAAATATACACCATGACATACCATGCTGACTAACTTACGTTTTTAAAGCCTACAAACAATGTGTGCATATACATGCGTACATTTATGTATCACTGGCAACCTCTAACATCAAAACTGATTAGAGGTATAGGAATTTCACCCAAGATTTGAAAGTAAGGACAGTGCGTTGCAAGTGATGGCAATGACAGTTGGCTGAGGTGGCCTGAATACCAAATGGCCGATTAAATGCGATGCGAAAGCAATAGCAGCCCTTTCGAGCAGTGTTTCCCAACCTTGCATTTATCGAGCCAAGGCACATATTGCACACCTGAAAAAGTCTCACGGCACACCACTTAGCAAAACTACACACCAAAAAGTGTATCTACTGTACAAGCTTCTGTCATCTAGTCAAAGAACATTTGATTTGCCTGTTACTATTTGTGGTGGGCATCACTAATTGACATTGGATAACTTCCAGCAGTACATCTGATTATCTCTCATGGCAAACTGGTTGAGAATCACTGCTTTACGGAAATATTTTCAGAAGGCAGAAGGAAACCAACAAGTCAGAATAGCAAAGATGGAAAGACCGGGGCTCTAAATCTCTTCCGATGAGCAAAGAGACAACACAAGGCATTTGTACAGAACACAAATTTATTTTGCCATGTGCATTTAGAGTTGGTATTCGGGGAATTCAAAAACCACTTCTTTGCCTGTGAGCTTCTTGTAGACGCCGGAGAACGTTTCCACCTGAAACCAAAGATCACATTTATAAGCATCCCAACATTAAGACAATGGTGCTTTACCAGTTTCATGCCTAACTAATGATATCAAGTTATGAGAAAATAGACTAAGCAACATCTTAACTGTGAAAAATCTTAAGGTACCACAAGCATTTCCATGATTTCAAATGTGCACTGCATGGTTTGGCTCCCCAGTAAGGGCCCCAAAGGACTCTGGGAAGTTGTAGGAATATGCAGAACGTTCATCCTCGCCGACCACAGAGTCGGGGACGGAACTTGTTGTGCGACGTCGTGGAATGGGAATGTACGTCTTAGCGCGAGGCTACGCTCCCATACGCCACCAGAACAGAGCCAGGAGAGACACTCGCTGGATGTCCACGTCGGATCCGAGCAGGTCAACTGGAGACGTGGCAAAGCGTTGCACCTACTTTGTGTTCCACGTTGTTCTGTTGCGCCTTGTCCAGGTGGACCTTGATGAGCCGGCTGCTGTCCAGCTTGACGCGGATTCTCTTGCCGACGATTTCGCTGGGGAAGACCAAGTCCTCCAAGATGGCGTCGTGGACCGCCGTCAGTGTGCGACTAGGAGAGAGCACACCAACTCGTTAACACGGCAGGGTAAAAAATAAATAAAAACTGAATTGTTGCCACGGGAGGTCAAAACGTGAGCCACACGACAACACTGACTTGAAATATCAATTCTGATTGAAAACGTATTGGCCCATGAATGGATCAACACCTGTTAGGAATTTCAGCATCGAGCTACTTTTTAAACTAAACAGCAAGTCGTGCAAAAGGCACAAATAATGAAGAGTTGGCCATGATTACTAAATGCTCTGTGCGCAGTTCCATGAAGGCAGCGTGTTCTAGCGCAGGTCTAGCGGAAGAGCAGAGGAACGATAAAGGTCAAGGTCGCACGCTACGGTGATGCTTGAAGCCGCCTGATGGCCAAAACCATTTCAGCGGGGATGCCAAGTGACACAAACCACACGAGAGCGGACCAGCCACCCTTTGGGAGGTATATGTCAGCGACGGCTGCTCAACAACCGCACACGTGCTACAGAATCTGACCGGACGAAAGCTAGCACAAAATATCTTGAGGCCATAATCAGACGTGATGGGCGAGTGTTCAACGGGAACTCAACGTGTTTCAGTCACGTTGTGAAATCCCATCACGCAGCCACTTCAGAGAGATGATCGTACCCCAAACCCTCAAAAGGGGACAAATTATGCCGTTAAAAAAAAAAAAAAAAAAAAAAAAATCAGTTGCGCCTCTTATAAACAGAAAACATAGCTCCGTTCATGGATCTGGGGCCCGCAAAAACAATTGGGTCGGCCGTCACAAAAAAATGGATCGTCAACAACTTTGCTCCACATGATGCAATGAAGCAATTCTCATCAACTGATGCTGCGCAACAGAGAAACAGCAACCCTGTATCGGACTTTGAAGTGCTAACTTATAATATTGAAACTGGAGTCAACCCCCACCCCCCAACTGAACCGCAAAAACATGGCCAAAAAAAAAAAAACGGATCGTCAACAACTTTGCTCCACACGATGCAATGAAGCAATTCTCATGAACTGATGCTGCGCAACAGAGAAACACCAACCCTGTATCGGACTTTGAAGTGCCAACTTATAATATTGGAACTGGAGTCAACCCCCACCCCCCAGCTGAACCGCAAAAACATGGCGTGATTGTCATGGAAGAAGTGGACAGCCACAAAGAGGAATGGCCCAAAATATGAAGAGAGTGGCTATTTGGAGGATTTCGGCAATGATCGGTGCCCTAATCACTGAAGGCATTTCAGCGACAGACTCGGCGCTTTGCTTTCTCGCCACAGGTCCATTTGGAATTAGAAACAGAAACACGCACATACAAAACTCAATAGCTTTGAGTCACAACAATCAACTGTTGCCAGAAAGTTGACAACAATTGTCGCATTTTTGAAAGACAAATAGGCGAACGTTTCAGGCTTAAAATGTGCACTGCATGGTTTGGCTCCCCAGTCACGGCCCCAAAGGACTCTGGGAAGTTGTAGGAATATACAGGACGTTCATCCTTGCCGACCACAGAGTCGGGGACGCAACTTTTTGTGCGACATCGTGGAACGGGAATGTACGTCTTAGCGCGAGGCTACGCTCCCATACGCCACCAGGACAGAGCCAGGAGAGACACTCGCTGGATGTCCACGTCGGATTCGATGCGTGCAAATATAAAATAAAATGTCAGGCAGCACGAAGGAATTCTTTCCACTCACCTCCTGGGTCGCTTCTGCTTATTCTTGATGCGGCTTTTCCTAGTGGGCTTAGGCAGAATTCTCCTCTGCAAGTCAAGCACAGTCACTCAGTCGGGTCAGGTACACAGACATCTCTTTAGGACGGACATTTGCAGTCTTGACACTTCATTTAAATACATTTTTCATATTTACTTTAGTTACAACTACTTTACCATGTACTCATTGTGTCTCCGACTTCCTCGTTTTTGCATTTCATTTCATGTACTGCACCTCAGATGCCAACATTACTTTACTGTCATTAAAACAAAACAATCTAACTAAAGCTTCTGTCAAATGTGGACTGCATGGTTTGGCTCCCCAGTAAGGGCCCCAAAGGACTCTGGGAAGTTGTAGGAATATGCAGGACGTTCATCCTCGCCGACAGTGACGTCGGGGACGGAACTTGTTGTGCGACGTTGTGGAATGGGAATGTACGTCTTGGCGCGAGGCTACGCTCCCATACGCCACAAGGACAGAGCCAGGAGAGAAGCTCGCTGGATGCCCACGTCGGGTGAGGACGAAGGAGAAAAAAAAAAGGAAGAACCCCCCCACCCCCCTGAATTGTACAATCAATTTTCCGAACCTGCGCAATGAAGACCACGTGCTTCCCGCTGAATTTCTTTTCCAACTCCCTGACCAGGCGCACTTGAATCTTCTGGAAGGACTTCAGCTGAGGAACGGGAACGAAGATGATGATGGCTTTCTTGTTGCCGGAAACCTCGATCTCCTGTTCGGAAGGACAAGAAGAGAGAAACAACTTCAGCGTCACAAATTCAGAACACCCCGTTGTCAAACGGTCATTCAGGGAATGTGCACTGCATGGTTTGGCTCCCCAGTCACGGCCCCAAAGGACTCTGGGAAGTTGTAGGAATATACAGGACGTTCATCCTCGCCGACCGCAAAGTCGGGGATGGAACTTTTTTGTGCGACGTCGTGGAACGGGAATGTACGTCTTAGCTCGAGGCTACGCTCCCATACGCCACCAGGACAGAGCCAGGAGAAAGACTCGCTGGATATCCACGTCGGATTCGAGGCGAGCACGCCTCATTTCAAGCAGCACAAAGGACGAAGAAGACACGCGACAGTTGGACAGACAAGGCGACGGTACATTTAAACTTGTCGCCAGTCCACATCAGGGCTATAGAAAATGCAAACAACCCAAATCCACAATTATTTTGTTGCGATGTTTAGGCCGTTTGTATGCAAAAATGACATTCAAACTCGAGAAAATAGTTAAATTTACTCAAGATGTAGCATTCACTCTACACTGATTGGTCAGCTGAAGCGAATGAGAGCTTGAACCGGATTCAGCCGGTCTGAAATGAGGTTTTCCGCGTGGAGCTCGAAAATGATTGTTGAGGTCACCTTTGCTGCAGTGATGTTGAGTTCTCTCAGCTGAGCCTTGAGATCGGAGTTCATCTCCAGCTCGAGCAGAGCCTTCGGGGGACACAAGGCACAAAAAAATAATAAAAATCATGACACGCCAAGACATTTGACGCTACCGTTGAGATCGGAGTTCATCTCCAGCTCGAGCAGAGCCTTTGGGGGACACAAGGCACAAAAAAAATAAATAAAAATCATGACACGACAAGACATTTGACGCTACCGTCCAGGCCAATGTAAAAAGACTGCAATAAATCCAATAAAAATAATCTTATAAGTTAGCAAAGGTACATGAATGAAATTTATTATTTTTTTGGGCTGAACTTAAAATTGTGGAGTCTTGCCACACACTTTTGGGGGCATTTTGGGTGGCACCGGAACGACTGTTTCACAAGGTTCACTGCATTTAGGGATTTCAATTTACCGCGACTGATGAAAGAACAATTTTCTAATTTCAAACAACTTGAAAATTTGAGAGCAAGTGCATGTGCTATAATAGTCAGAAACGACCCACATTTATAGGTTGGCAAACCCCTTTAACAACTTCAAGGTGAGCGAGCTGTTTTTCAAAATCCGTAATCACATCATTATATTATTTTCTTCGCCTCTGCCAAATCTGATATCCAATAAACCGATAACCGGTTGTATGTTCACTCATTCTAAAATCAATTTGTTTTAATTAAATCATATTTAAGTGTAAAATTAAACCCGACATCACCTGACTGCCATGTGCAAACTTGGTTTCATGCTTGACCATAATAACGTAAAACGGGCTTACTATACAATTACTTTAACTTAAGTTTATTTCAACCAACACATTGTATTTTGCAAGCTTCCCAAAGATACACGGCTTTTGAAAACAGGCTTAAAGTTTGCAAAGTTACAAAGCAATTCAACAAAAAGGTCACACCTAAAAAAACCCTGATCACTTTTGCCTCACGCTGGTGCATTTTCACCAGTTTCAAATATGTCTCGTTTACGTTGGTCTCATGTGCATCACAGGCTTAGAAATTTTACACACATACCTACCACTTACCTGGGATATCCCCGACTCAAACTCGTCTGGCTTTTCGCCATTTGGCTTCACAATTTTTGCACTCGTGCTGAACATGGCCGTTGTCTCTGCAAACAAATAAATCACGTTTAATTTAGACTTCAACGCAAGACAGCACATCGAGCTAGTTACGACTACAAACAGACTGGTAAGCAAAGCCTAAGGTACTGTATGTACTTGGCTAAGCTATTTTATGGATAAGTCTTGGAAAATTGCACAATATACACACTACATTAGAAAATAAGACAGTTAGCCAATTAGCTATGATACTGCCTTGGCAAGCAAACAGCCACCCCGAAGCACACACTGTTGCCATGACCAGGATTATTAACTAGCATTTTCTTCACACCAAAACGCGACTCGCTGAATTAGAAGTACTGTCCTTTATCCGCGGTACGGACTTAAAAATAGCTGTTTAAATTGAACACACGCACGGCCTGCTCCGAGCCCCATTGCAACTAGCATTCACTCGAGCTACTCCACCACGCTTTGTTGCGTCGTTTAAAACTGCCATCCGCCATCACATAGTAGTCAATCTAAGCCATCACATATGTAAAAAAAAGTTTACGCTACAAAGACATGTCGGATCAAGCTTATTTGGCCACATTACGAAGAATAAAGACCATCCGGCCATATCGTCACGACTAACCTCAGTCAAAGACGGCCAAGGAAGAGACCGGAACATCGCGAGAATTGTATTAATGCACAGCAGAGGCAAGGGAAATTGTCGCGAGAGAAGATTGGATCTCGTCATCAGGTTATCGCGAGAATTTGTATTCACCCGGAAATAAATGGCTTATTTTGAGAATGTGAATTTTTCTTCTTTCGCGTATTTTTTATAAGCGCGAAATTTGGCTTTTCGTTTACAATAATTATGAATATTTAAAAACCACTCGAAGCGTGACAAATAAAACAAGCTCTAAAAGGTCACCAAAGCAAATGATCAAAGCCTGCTTAAAGTACCTCGTAAAATAGAACAGTAGTACCATACCTTAAACCGCATATGGTAAAAAATTAAAAGCGACAGGGCAGGGCAACCTCATAGTGTAACGTTATTACTTAGTGACACGTAAGACAAATTACAAAAAGTCATATTTTATTCAGTGATTTCTTTATTATTTACAGCTTTATGAAAAAATGAAACCAATCAAATATAATACAGAACAAAGTGTACGTTTCAAAGAGAGCGCTTTGTGAAGCGCATGCTAGTCTGATGATGATGAACCACATGAAGTCTCCCTTGATGCTTGACAAAAACATTTGCCCACGTGGTAGCTTTGGTTCAGATTTCCAGCGTGTCTGTAAGGACAACCAGCGCCTCCTTGTGGTTGACAGTTGACATTTCCTAAGACGTGATAACACGTTCCTAAACGAACCGTCAGCGTTTACTGTCACAGTAAAGTTCCACAACACAAACCGTGAAAGTAAAACCACCAGTGTCGCTCTCAGAGCCTTTTTTCAATCTTTAGAGGTGAATGTTTGTTTACAAAAGTAACAAATTTGGCGCGTTCATCCTTGAATATCCAGAATCTCAACTCAACTGTATTTATGAGCACTTTCAGCCATCGCTGCATACAAAGTGCTGTACATGGAGCAATTTAACATATACAACAAACAGTAAAGCAAATCGGTAATAAAGACGGTAGAAAGCACCGAACAGCAAAACCAAGAACAAATCGAAGTCATGCTGAGTCAAATGCCAAAGAATACAAGTGAGTTTTGAGGCGGGTTTTGGAGATGGGCAGCGAGGAGGCTTGCCGAATGTTCCTCTGCCTGGTTCTCCTTTTTCTTCCGTTTTTAGCTTCTTTAAAAAATCCCTTAGTTTCGCTGATAGGGCGGAACTACCCTTTTTACTGATTTTCACATCAACAGATTGGATAGACCAAGATGACCCCAGTATTGGATTCTTACGGAGATTTTATCCGAAGCAGTGCATTTTTTCTGCAAAAACGGGAGATCTATTTTTGTGGAGTTGTGTGAGATTCCTTACAAGAACGAGCTCGACCGAAGCCGTCACAGATTGGTAAGAAGGCATGACCCGCAAGATAAATAGCTTTCTCCCAAAACTTTGCAATATAAAAATCTAACTGATAAAGATAATTTTATCGACTAAGACTAAAAACAAATTGCAACCTCTAAAAATTAGGCAAGGTGAACCTCGGGAGCGTTTCGGGACCTGATCAATCTGCGAAAGGCGCACTGACGATAGACAAAGCAAAATAGTATCATAACCACATTTATTCGATTTTATCATAATTATTATTTTATCATTTACTCCTTGTCATATTCTTTATTTTTATCTTATATCTCTTTCAATTATCCCTTTTTTCTATTCTTTAACCCTTTTGCCTATTATATACCTAAATTGTTTTTATTATCTTGAGATGACCTGGATAAAATGTAATCAATAATAAATGTTGTGAAATCTCAGCGACTGGCTGGTTTGCATCATGTAAGAATGAATATTAAAAAACCTGTTGATTATACATATAAATCCTTGTCCTCTCTTATGATATTAAAAGCGCCATCCATCACACCCTCCACCCAATTGTGAACGGCGGGAGGCTCTACCACCGGAGACTCCTAAGAAAATTCAATCGATATGAAAGAATGACGAAAAATCCTTGACGCAAAAAAGATAATTGTGTTTTACTCCGGCTTTAGGTTATGCCCAAACCTATAAAACGACCCAAACATAAAACAAACCCGAATGACCGTAACAACGGTGATTAAACCTTGACCTAGGTGTGATACCAATAGCAACGGCGTAAAAATGATGAGAGTGAGCTGCCGTAAAAATGAAGCGTCCGCTCCGTAGTTCTCCGAATCTGAAGAATAGCGGTTACTCGTCGGGGACGAGGGACGGAACGGGTGAAGACCGGGTTGGCTTCGTAAAGACGAATATTGTTTGGAGGCAGTTAGAACCTAGGCGAATCTCTCAGCGGTCGGTCCGCGGAAAAAGGAGAACTGGGGGGGGAAGCCATCCCGCCTCGCGCGGGACCGCTTCTCCCTACCAACCCGTTCATCTTAAGCCCGTTACCGGGAGGGCCGACCCTCGGGAATGATCAAATCTAAAAAGTAAAAAGCGGTGTAAAGCTATTTATAAATAAATTCCCGGTTCGATTCCCGTCGCTGACAAGTGGGAGGTCATTGCAGAGAGAGGAACCATCAACAGAAAAGGCTCGATCCCCTCTCAGCCTCAGTTTAGTTCTTGGTCCTTCTAATAATGTCTGGTCCGCAGACCTGAGGCGCCGGGCAGGTGTGTAGGGGCGGATGAGCTCAGAGAGGTAAGGTGGCGCGAGGTCATTTAGAGATTTGAAAACAAATAAGAGGATCTTGAAAATAACTCAAAAATGTATGGGGAGCCAGTGGAGGGATGCCAGAGTAGGAGTTATGTGCTCCCTCTTACGAGTACCAGTCAAGAGGCAAGCAGCGGCATTCTGGACCAGCTGGAATGCCCAAAGATTCCTCTTCTACTAGACGGTCTTACGCGTGTGCAAAGTTTGTATCTGTATGCGACTCTCCTCCAGCGTCATGAAGCAGCCGCTCATCTCCTCCTTAACTGGCACGTCCCCTGTGCCCAGATCGCAAGTCATCACCATGATGGGACCATTGCCGCCTTTCAGGTGGACCTTGATGTTGTCCTGCTCAGCACGCACGCACACACACGCGCACAAAAATAATGTCAAATCTTGGATGGGGTGGAACCATATGATCTTGAAACAAAATTTCAGATTGATTTCAGAAAAAAAAAAAGCGAAAAAATAAGTGTGTCGTCTTGGTTAAAGTCTCCCTTTTGTCAACATCACCTTACTAAATTCATGTTTTAAATGTTCAAAAAAAAGGAAGCTCATAAAATGAGCCCTTCCTGGCGCATGTACCGAAAATCAATCTTGCCAGATCTGCGATTCTTCAAGAAATTCTTGAGAACGTTTACCTGTGTGGGCGTCGGGACTTCCAGCTTGGTTTCCTCCGGCGCTTTGACAACGATGACTGTTTGCTCCTGAAAGGCGTCCACCTGGCTGACGTCCTCGTGCGTGATGTAGGCCACCGTGCCCACGCAAGTTAAGACAAACACGACACCACACTGGCGGACTTTCATTTTGGACCTCCTATTGTTTGCGCGATCATACAAACGAACGAGAAGCAGGGCGACGATTCCCCCGGTTGAGGTGCAAAGGATATGTTGCGTTTTCTTCATTGTCCGTCATGTCGAAGAGTTGCTGTGCGCAGTTTTTGATGAGGATGTCCAGCGTGCTCTCCTCCAGTTTCAGGTTCTCCAGTTCCTTCCGGAACCTCTCCTCAGTCTTCCAGAGAAAGTGGGAAATTGGACACTGGCCTCTAGATGGGCAAGAACAATTGCATTTTGGATGAGAGTCGTTATTCGAATCATCGCACAAGAATTTCAAAACTTATACCTAATTCTAGATGAGCCAGATAAACAGCACAGTGTAAAAATGTTCACTCATTCACTCCCAAAGACGTTTTTAAAAGTCTTTTCAGACTTGGTCTAGAATTGGCTGGTACTGAATGAGTGAAAAGGCTTGACATGCTGATGGGCACACACACGCACTCACATCCACTTGACCCCCCGGGATCTCCTTTGGACGACACTGATGCCCTCCAGCATGGCGACAATGTCGTAGACGTGACACTTGCGGGTCTGCAGCCTGCTGGCCGCCTGGTGGATGTCCAGCCAACTGTCCGGAGACACCAGCAGGAGCTCCAGGAGACGCCGGGTCAGCAATGCCAGTGACACGTCTGGAAATGGGACGGCTAGAGGAAAGCATTGAGAGAGCGAGAGAGAGAGAGAGATGAATTAAAAAAAAAAAACTGCGTTGAGGAGGAATTAAAAGACATTTGAATCGAATCTAAGCAAGCATTAAAAATAAGTTGGAGGTGTTGCGTTTTGGTATGTTGTGAGCAATACAGTCCAATGATGCCCACAGTCATGTTTACATAATTAGTGCACAGTGGGAACGTGGCGAATAGAGGCAATATTTTTGGACGTGGTGTCTCCCGGCGATGATCGAAAGCGGGCACGGGCAGAGCGGCCTGCAGGTCACTGGACAAACTTTTGGACACACGCACCGTTTCTGCATGGCGTCTTTGTCTGAAGATCCTTTTGAGATTGAAGATCCACACTGCAGATAACGACAACAATTTGAATTTTAAATCAGAATAAGGGACAAATGCCCCAAAAAGTTGCGCAAGAGGTTTGAGTGATGCAACGGCCCGAAGAATGTCATAAGAGTTGTGAAAAAGTAGACGCTTACCTTGATGTCGTCACCTTTGGAGGAACGTGCTGAGTTTCACTCGGAACCTGAAAGCACGAAGGGTTGATGAAGTCCAAATATCCAGTGGCCCACATGAAATAAGACTCAACTTTTTTTTCGGTTCTGGTTCAATTACGATCACTAAAATTATTTCTATTTTCTAAATGGCAGAATGAGCGAAGGATTTTTTTTGGGACAACTTTTCTTGACTATCTGCCACGTCAGAAATGTACATGCATGTCAGCGTTTCTCAACCTTTATAAGGCAAAGCACATATTTCACACCGGGGGAAAAAAAAAATATCTCACGGGTCATCATTTAGCAAAAGGAGTCACAAAAAGTGGATCTACGGGTTCATTATGTACCTTCTGTCATTGAGTGAAAGAGCATTTGATTTTTCTGCCTGTGAAGAGCCATTGTTGGGATACATCAATCTTTTCAAAGACATTCAAATACCGTATTGGCCTGAATATAAGACGACCCCCTCTTTTTCAAGACTCAAGTTTGAAAAAAGACTTTTTGAACAGCAAATTAATTTTTATACAGAAAATAAGTACAGTACATTTGAAACAATTTATTATAAGAATATATTTGAGAGAAAAAGCATTTTATTTTGCCTCATTCAAATCTTAATATCTGAACATTTAAATATGTAAACTAAAGTGCAATCACATTCGTAAATGAATGGCTTCTGGTTTTTGAAATGTAAATGACATCATAACTTCTCCTCAGCTGCCGGTTAACATGGCCAATCTTCGACTCACTTTTCTCCAGTTTGTCACTACGTTTCTCCATTTTCTGTTATCTCTTCTATTATTTTCTTCTCTTTTCCTTCTTACTGCTATTTTTTATTGTCTTCTTCGTGCTACTGCTATTTTTATTTTTATTCTTCGTAACAGGGGTTCACTTTGGCCTGGGGAGTCAAGTTCAGCATTCGCTTCAATGATATCTGGCGCCATCTACCGTCGTGAATGGGTATAATGTCTAGACCCCGAATATAAGACGACCCCCACTTTTTTAGTCTTATTTCAATGCAAAAAAACACCGTCTTATATTAGGGCCAATACGGTAATTGCCATTGGCTAACTAACTCCCTGCAAGCGCATGACTTGGGCCAACTATTTTTTGGCATTACTTCAACAAGCTTCTCACAAAGGATGTTGGCCCTCATTTAAAGCTGGCAGGCTTGTTAACACCAATGACTGCGGTGTGTCAATTTGAAATGGAGAAGATTTACAGGGTTTTTCAAAGGTCCGACGCAACCCTTTTTTTTTTTGTGCGTTCTTTGTTTAGTGGTGCGCTTGCTGTGATGTTTTTCGAACGTACGATCAGTGAAGGTCGTGAAACAATGCCTAATTGGTAGTTCAACCTGCTGAATAGGTTGTGGAGAAGGAGGTCCCACAGGAGCGCCACTTCCATCTTCCTCCATATCTTCTTCCTCCTCCTCCTCTTCATCCTCACCAGCACCGACGGTGCCCCACTGGTCATCCTCCTCCGATGACTCGGCCCCCCAGGGGCTGATGCCCCCGAGAGGTCCGTCCAGGTACGGGGGCATGATGGGAATGGCGTCGCTGTTGACGCCGCTGTCCGTAATGTCCTCCGGCAGGAAGTGCTCCTCGCAGATCAACTGCTGCTCTGCCGCTTCCTGGTTGTCCGTCTCTCGCAACGCAGCCAGCCATACCTAAACACCATCATCATCATTTTGAGTAAGGCTTGAACACACTGGTGTCAAACACCAGGCCCGTGGGCCACATCCGGCCTGCCACATCATTTCCCATGGCCTGTGACAGCTTGCCACAATGTCTGCATATTTGAAGCTGTATAATGATGAGGAATGAATTAAGTTATATCAAAAGACAAGCATCTGTGTTTGAAAAATAATAGAAGTAAATCTTACATATCCCTCCCTGCCTCACTACGGCAAATTATCTAACGCGAAATTTGATTAGATTTATTGAAAGTCCAACCAGCTGGTTGTGAGGCGATGTTTTGTTGTGTTTAGCAACGTGAATCTATTGTCTATTGCAGGGATGAGAGTGGCTCATGATGAAAAAAGCGGAAAGGAAAGGGGCGTGGCCGAGACGGGGCGGCACGCGGGGCGGGGCCACTTACAAAAGTGGAAAACTTTTGTTAAAGTTGAAACTTTAACAGAAAAAAATCCCAAGATTGTTCACTATTCTTTGAAGTGAAATTTGTGCAATTTTGCTTATGCATTCCTGGTGAGCACCAACGTGTAACTTCAAATTTGCTGCTCAAAATCAAAACTAAACAAGGAAACACATTCCCTGCCATATTTATGATTTGTTCATTACTTGTATTCATAAAGTGTTGTGTAAATGTGATAAAAAGCTGTTGATTCTTACCTCATACAGTGATAGTGAAGTCCCACACTGTTTACTATATATGGGTTATGAATGTATTTTATTATATAAAGTCTATTTACAGTAAATACAACAATATACAGTTTCACGAGGTAGAATACTTTATTTTCTCTTCATTTTAAGCTTTTTAGCAAGCGCTAAAAGCTTACTGGTCCTCTCTGTCTTTTTCCATTCTCTTTTTAGCCAACTCCTCGTTTTTACACATGCTCCAGGCTGTCGAAAAGCGCCTGAGATCGAGTAGTTACTTTTCAGAAGAAATGTCTGTTTTCGGTGTTTCACCGAGGTTGCGTGACTCTGTAAAGCTTTCCATCCTCTCGATCCGTACAGAATGACATCGTCACACACTGTACACAGAGCTTTACCGGCGACATCGAGCTTTTTCACGAAATACGACACAAGCACAATGGTTCCTCTTGACTGTTTCCGACTGGGGACACCGTCAGCTTTCTACCCAACCAGTCCCATCGAAACGTGTTTTTCTGACGCACTTTAACTTCGTCACGATAACACTCGGCATTCGCGAGAAAGGGGTTTAGGAAGGCGAACACGGATTGGTTGTGATTTGCATTTACCGATATAGCGACCAATTACAACAAGTAAGACAGTGGTTTTTAGCCCATATAGGAAGTAACGACAAACTAACGCTTCGCGATAAAAAACGGGATTCAAAATGGATGCTTGCAAACGTTACTTGTAAACATTACGAGCCCCGAATCTGGCGAAGACAAGTCCGGACCCCCCCACCCTCCGCCCCCCAGATTTTTTTTACGGATTTGAAACAATTTAAAATGTCCATTTTGACTGGAAAAAAAGCGGAATTCCGCCAAAAAGCGGAAAAATATCATCCCTGCTATTGACAGCTGCATTCAAAAACGTTTCCATCTTGCAATGAGACCTGTGCGAAGTCATTTGAAAATAGCGCCTTTGCATGAGACTCACTTAACTTTCTCAATGTCTGGGAAATGGGCTCACGCGTTTGCAGTAGACTTCTATGTTGTGAATATGAAGATGAGCATCAAACGGATCAAAGAGAAAAAAAAACACATTTTCCAGCAAAAATATTTTCAATTCAGGTACTTGTACTTTTACTTGAGTATCGCTTTCAGCCAATTTATACAAGATTGCAAGCTTGTGCAACCTTGTTGACTGTTACGATCTCAAAAAAGTTGCAAACGATCGACCACCTTTAGCAAACATGCTAACAAAAACAAATCCAAGGCGAAGAGGCGACATGCTCACGTGAGCATCGCAGAGGGAGTAAAGGGAGAAGAAACGTGAATGTGACTACAATGGCAAAGTATTTGGGGTGTGTTTGTTTGGGTGGTGGTCACGCGTGTGTGGCTATACCTTGACCCGCGCCAGGTCTTTGGGGAACGGGAAGAATCTCTTCGGAGGTCGGCTCAACACGCCCCGGTGACCGTTGAGCAGGCGGTTCGGACATCCGGAAACAACACACTTGACCATACTGAGCGCCCCGAAAGCGGCCGAGGTCCGCCGGAGTGTAAAATAAAACCTCCCTTTGAGTCGTTAGCCTTTCCACGCTCTTTTCTTCAATCGGAAGAGGCGTGTCGTTGACACGGAAGTAGAAGCAGGGACATTTTTCTTCTATTTATTTTAGCGCTCTCTACAGGTAAGGAGTACCAATAACGAAATAAATTTAATACGCAATCATGAAAACGTTAAAGGAGTTTAAAACAATGATTTCAATATGTATGTAATTATTTCTACATCTATTTGAACATTTAATTATTGCAAATTGTAGTTTTCTTTCCCATAATTCATTAAACATTTAATTATTCCTTTGAATGTGTTCATCTGTCATCATGTTTTCATACAGTACTTATTGAAGTCCAAAGAGGCCAAAAATAAAAGAATAATTGATTTATGAAATATTAATTAAATGTGTCATGAATTATATATGTAAGTATTTATTCTATTTCGATGTTTTTAAAAAATATTTCAAGATGCTTTCAGTATTTAAACATTTGGCTCTCGGCTTCTTTTTCAGTCACACAAAAGTCTAACACATAAATATGCATTGATATCAAATTTGAAATTATAACCCAAGTTATTCTTGTGAAATAAACGATCTAATTGAATGTGATTTGTGTGAACCACCTTTTCAACTAAGAGGTGACAATCAAAATTGCAACACAAGATTTATTCCGAAGAGCAAAAGATGCCAAACACCATCATGATTAAAAAAAAAAAAAAAAAACCTTGAAATGAACATAGCATGTATGAACTCATGAGCTCGACACGCAGCAGAAAAGATCAAAGGAGCTCATGCCATGTGCATAAAAAGTCACCAAATCCTCCAAGTGACAATAATACAACAACAAAACAGGAGCATTGCATTCAATTAAAAAAATATTTTGAATGCACTCCCGCAAAGAAAATCAGCATTACACAAATATTTATAATATGCATTTCTTCATGGTCGATAGTTTGTACTGTACATGTGATGAACATCTAGTCTGGCATCTGTCTTTGAATTGTGCTTTCATCTCCCGGTCTTGAAGAACTTGAATGAGTCAACACATGCTGCAGCTCGTCAGTGGGAAGCTGAAGGCCGCACCGTCACGTGACCTCACTCGCTCAAGCCTGGACAACAAAATCCGTCTTTTTTTGTTTTTTTGTTGTCAGTTTGCTGCTTGGTGTCCTCTTCAAGGCTGATTATCAGACAGCCACTAGTTTGAAAAACCGCTTGAGCGTTTCTTCCATCTCTGTGACATCCGGCTTAGGGTCCATGTACTCGTATGCTCTTTCTCTTCACAAGTAAGACAACTCAGTGTGCTAGTAAAATGCCTGTGTGACATCTCTGCACGCGAGGGGGATCGTTTTGGATTACTAGACCAACTATATGTTACTGTGATGCAAAACCGCGAGTGGGCATTTTGGTGTTACTCATAGAGTCCAGGAGGCTACTGGTGCATGCCCACTACTTGGGCCAAGTAGTTTACTTGCTAAGGTTAAATTGGATACGAGTAAGCCAATGGTGGCACTCGTAATGGAGAAAATATTAGTCAGCCACAAGTGCTCTACTAGTGTTTTGACTTGACTTACTAGAGAGAACAAAGAGCATACTAGTGCATGGACCTGAAGCTGGATATGAAAATATTGGTCAAATAGCTTTTCAATCCCTAGTAGGTCATAACACAAAATCACACACTCCCGCTGAAGATTGACACAGGAGCCGCAACTTCGTAGTTTTCCTTTTCCACCACTGAAGAAACAAGATTTCATCTTTTACACACGTTAAAATAATCTTAACAATATTCTCTGAAATCCTCGGGATTCCTTGCAAAATGACATAACAATGCAAAATACAGTCAAAAGTGTATGAAAAACGAGGTGGTGGTTGTTATATAAAAAAAGTACATTTGCTGTCTTTGAACGCTTAATTTCATTTGAAATACAGTACAGCGATGCCTTGAGATACAAGTGGACCGACTTTTGCATTTTTTTGAGGTACGAGCCAGCATTCAGCAATAAATGCCTAAACTGTGGAGCAAGACATGTAGAAAGACAAAATAACACACAGTCAGATTCTTTATCATCTGCATAGAATGACTAATTCAGCACCACACTGATGAGCTGAGAAGTCTCACTGAGCACTACAGTGAAACTCCTCTAGAACGAAACCTACATGGGCGAAAATACCCCCTAATGTGAAAAAATCTTCATGCATTAACACCATTCCCATTCTCCTGCCCCCCATACGACGAAAAAAAAAAACCCTGTTGCGTTATACGAAATCATTTTCTCTGCTCCTGCCTCGCGAAGACATTCACTACAATGAAGTCTAATCCAAAAGAGACCTTTACTGCTTCGTTCGGAAACGGCAACAGCAACCACCACACTGGTTTACATAGTGAACGTTGTTTATTTCGGTCACAGCTGCCAGTTTCCTGAACGCAACATACTCATAGCTGCTCTGCCATTGTCTTACCGAGCATCCGATTAGATACAGTTGAGAGTTACCAACAAGGCGTCTTTTACAGGGACTTAATAAGTGTCCTACAACTACAAGAACTACAATAAAACCCACCATAATAAAAGATTAATTTGTCACCAGTTGTTTACAACAAAGAGTGTCGCTAAGATGATTAGGAGAAGTCTCCAGCTCAACTCAGAACAGAATGCGAATTGAAAAAACACTAAAAGGTCGGTGATTGGCTCATTTCGATGTCAATCAAACTGGCACACAGGCTCAGACAGATCATCCAATCTGATGCAGAAAAGCCTGCCATCCAGTCCCAGAGACGCCAAAGCGTTCGTGGGCGGGACAAAAACCAGCTTGTATCCAATGACTCGTCTCCGTTCAACGCTTTGGGACAACCTATCATGAACTCTCGAGATGCTCAGCGTCCGGGCAATAGACGCTCTGCGGACGCTCGGCGTCCACCGTTTAAAGCACAGCGTAGCTGCGGTAATGAATGAGAAGGGAGTCGCGTCGTAACCAGTAAGAAGAAGCTGATTCGGAACAAAAGTTGAGCACGTTGTAGCGCATATTTAGTCAATGACATGTACACACAATGAAATTTACATTCATATGTTTGATCACTTATTCTTTGACGTTTTAGGGGAAGCCGAGCTTCCCTTGAAGTCCGAGAGCAATCGCCACTGTTGTAGAGGAGTTTCACTGTATATCCATTGGTCTGAGAGTGCCCCCATGTGGCCAATTCGGACACAGCAGAAGGAGCGGCATTTAATAGATGCAGCGTGTCAAAAAGTGTTTAAATGTTCTCAATTGTATTTACTCGTGTCAATACTGTACGGAAATTTTCCAAAGTACAATGTTATGGACTGCTATTGTCTTGTTGAAAATTCACATGACAACAATCTTTGTTGTTTTTGGAGGAGGAGTATGGAAGAGATTCATGGTATTCGTTTTAATGACAAAAAAAAAGATTTGAGTTGGATTGTTTCGAGTTGGCCCAGTGGATGACTGGTTACTGCGTCGGCCTCACAGTGCAGAGGTGCAGGATTCGATCCTGGCTCTGACCTTCATGTGTGGAGTTTGCATGTTTTCCCCCTCCCGGCCTGTGTGGGTTTTCTCCGGGTAATCCGGTTTTCTCCCACATTCCAATAACATGCATAGCAAGCTGATTGAACACTCAAAATTGTCCCTAGATGCGAGTGTGAGTGCGGATGGTTGTTCGTCTGTGTGCCCTGCGATTGGCTGGCAACCGGTTCAGGGTGTCCCCCACCTACTGCCTGAAGATGGCTGGAATAGGCCCCAGCACGCCCCGCGACCTTTGTGAGGATAAGCGGATCAGAAAATGGATGGATGGGTGTTTCGAGTACTGAGTGTGGTCCAGGAACAAATCAAACTTGCATCTCAAGACACCACTGTAGTCGTTCGCTCGCGTAGGGACTGCGTGAATAATTCCGACCACCAGCCAATTCCACTAGCACATATCAATCCGACGTCCGCTTTTGGATGGACAAGTCAGCACTGTTTTTTTTTCTTCTTTTTTCTTTTTTTTTTGCTTGGCGTGTTCAGACGGGCCCCAATAAAGTGCATGCATGTCAAGAAAAAGTCTGCTGAGTGGACGATGAGTGCAAATGTACAACGATGTGTGTGTGTGTGTGTGTGTGTGTGTGTGTGTGTGTGTGTGTGTGTGTGTGTGTGTGTGTGAGAGAGAGAGACCCTGTAAGTCCAGCCAGCTGCCTCCAGCTCCCACGTCCCCCATCGACACGCATACGCAACACATCAAAAGATGGAGTAAAAGAAAAAAGGCGGCGCTGTGTGTTTGTAGTAAAAGTGGATACAAAACTGGTAAAAACATCAGTGATCAATGGTTGTTGAATTCATAGGAAATTGCATATACCTAAACTTTTTTTTTTATTAATATAGATTGCATCTGAATAAATCATGCCAATATTGCTGTCCTACCAGCTCGTCCAGGCGGCTCAAGAACCAATCAATCGATCAATAGATCAATCAACCAGTGGCAGATTGTCTCCTACACTAGTTCACTTGGATATTTCCGTGTGATGGTGTTTGAACTCTCCCCCTCTTGCTTTGATTGCGCTTCACGTTGACCATCTACGAATCAATCAATCATTCAATCAATAGATAAATACATTTGCAGCTGTATGTCACATTATATCAGGTCGTATGAAAATGTACAAAAGTCGGATGTTGGATCCAAAACAAGCGAGGCGATTAAAAATAAATAAATACATAAATAAAAAGTGGTGACAGCGTGAACGTGACGGCAGCAGCAAAATAAACCTATAAATTAAAAAAAAAAAAAATAACCTGCTTTGTTTGTTTGCTTGCTTGTGTTGTTGTGGGCGGGGCTACACGTGGATGCCCTGCACGGCCTGTCGGATGTTCTCCAGCAGCGCCTTGTTCTCCGGACTCTGGTACTGGTCCTGGTGGGTGTACATGTCCGTCAGAGTGCTCACGTACGTGTCAAAGTTCTGCTCGTTCATCGGCTCCTGGCGGGAGAGCAGAAATGTTGCCATCACTGAACCCAGACTGAGAAGGTTGGGAAACGCAGCTTCCCACATGGTTAACAAGAAAAAACATGCATGGCAGGTTAATGGAACACTCTCAATCAGGGGTGCCCACCTTTTTTGATCAAAGATCTACTTTTCGATCAACCAACTTCCCGCGATCGACCCATTACTGCATACGCATGCACTTACACACGCATGCCCTGATGAGCCATAACGGTCCGTAAGATGAATGAAACAGAAACACACAGACACAAAAATGTTTGTTTTTTTTTCTCCCCTCAACACCCCTCGCGATTGACTTGGGACCAGTCCGCAAGCTACCGGTCGATCGCAATCGACGTATTGGGCACCCCTACTCTAAATTGTCCCTATGTGTGAGTGTGAGTACGGATGGTTGTTCGTCTCTGTGTGCCCTGCGATTGGCTGGCAACCGGTTCAGGGTGTCCCCCGCCCACTGCCCGATAACAGTTGGGATAAGCTCCAGCAACCCCCCGCGACCCTTGTGAGGATAAAGCGAATCGGAAAATGGATGGCTGCGCCCTCTACAGGGGGAGAAATCGAGTAACACGCCCGACAGACGCCACTGCGTCAACAAACCACGGCCGCCAGTTTAAGCCGGGGGGATGGTTTACAGGCGCAATTTCATTTAATTTGTGCAATCAGATGATCCAATTAGTCCCCGTCGTCCGTAACACATCAGAACGCACAGCTAAATGTGACGAGATGGCTGACGCAGTGAAGGAACTTTCAAACTCCCGAAATGAAGGTGTTGGGCAACGCAGCACAGGATGAAGGCACACACGCACGCACGCACAGGAGACGGGGATTGGTCGGGTTGGCGTGGATACCATGTGCGGCAGCTGGATGTTGGCCAGGCTGTTGATGAGCGAATGGCTGAGGTTGGCCAGCTCGTGCAGCAGCGAATCGTTCTGTTGCTCCATCGCTTTGTTCTCCTCCTCCATGGACCTCAGGCTGGTCTCCATCGTGGTGATCTAGCGCAGGGACACAATTTCATCTCAAGTGGGCCTCGCCACAAGATTGCTGCCTTAACCCTTTCATGCACCAATAATGATAACCTGTAACATGACAACCTGTCCACTGTCGTAACCGCTGTCCCTGAAAGGGTTAAGAAGCTACCGATAGGGACTTTTCCAACGTTTTCAGTGCAAATAATTCCAAGTACATTCTGAATATATTGACATGCAGTGATTTTCATCTCGCTGTTAATTATCCACGCAATCTGAAATGTCACAGAACAGAGCTCTCAATCAGTCAACCAATCAATCTGTCATTCGATTGGTCAGTTGACAAATGCACATTTTCGTCCCAATACTTTTGCCCTTAAAGCGTTCAGTGAATAACACTGAAGTGAAACACGTCTTACTTGCGTCCTCAGCTTAATCATATCCGACTCCACTTGATTGTTGGACTCGTTGATATCTTTGATTTCTTCATCCAGCTGTTTGATTTCCTCGTCGTTTTCGATGCCTGAACAAGAAAAGCAAACAAGCACCACAATCCTGTTCATTTTTTGCTGGCATTTGCTTTTTGCCGCTGGACTGTCACCTTTGCTGGCTCTCTGCTTGATTGTCAGCATCTCCGCGCCGCTCATCCTGGCCTTCTTCATGGCCGAGGAGGCCCGGGGACAACCGGAGAGACTGGAGCAAAACACAGGCATCATTTCCGCCGGTTGCCGCGGTGACGGGATGCAAACGCTCCACACACCGGGGATGGCTCACCTCCGGTGGGTCAGGAAGCTTCCGCTGACGTGGCCCGAGCCGTCGCAGCCCGGCGTGGGACACGTCATGCCGTCTGTCTTGCCCGACTTCCAGGCCAACTGGGTGCCGTTCACGTAGCTGTCCTTCTGCCGTTTGGCCGCTAGGGGGCAGCCTGATGCACTGCGGTGGGAGGCATACTTGCCTGTCACGTGACCTTGCCCGTCACAGCCTGGCACTGGACACCTGAGATGGGAACACACACGTCGGCCTCATACGCAGATTCCCCTTTTTGAAGAACACACACTTAGCGGTGCACCGAGTAGGTTGATTGACACCAAAGTCTCAGGGGGATAGCCAGATCGACTTCATATTTGCTCTGAATAGGGTTTAGGCCAAGGGTGTCAAAGCCATTTTCGCCGCCAGCCACATTTTAGTTACCATTTCCCTTTTTTTTACCATTATGACTGAAATCATATGAAGATGTCAAGAATAACAGTTTATTCAACAATTGTTTAAGTTACTGTAATGAGGTGTTTGGCAGCAAGAAAATGTTTACAATGTCTCTCTTATTTATTACATTCAAAAATTTGAAATTTTGGTACATATTTTAGCAAGCATCATGGAAGTTGCCATGTTTGCTTTGCTTTTGCGGCCCACATAAAATGATGCGGCGGGCCAGATTTGGCCCCCCGGCCTTGACTTTGACACCTATGGTTTAGGCCTTCTTGATGTTGCAACATGAAATTTGTGAATTTTTGCGAGAAGCTGTTGCCATGGCAATGCGCCGTTCGCCAAGAGAACACTGCTTTTGAGGGGTTAAACATGCACAAAAGCTCATGAAACTGTAAACACATCAGGCCTGGCAACAATATAATTTTTTTAATTAGGTTATTGTGCAATTTCGGAAAAAATAAAAAATTATATATACTGTGTGTGTGTATATATATATGCACGTACACTATAGGTAAGATCGGGCCGCCCGAATTTCGGGTCGGGTCGGGCCTAAAAATGTCAATCATTGCTTCGGGTTCGGGTCGAGCTTCTCTCTCGCTGACTTTTTTTTTTTTTCGAGGCCGTGAATAGTTTTGGCCACGAGAGACCGTGGTTCGCAAAAAAAAACAGAAGCGGCGACATCACAACACGTACTGTACTAAACTCTCGCAATGACAATTCAAAAAACTCCTTCCTATCTTTATGATCCAGCCGTCATTGTTCCTTTTGGTCTCGCTGCTTCTCTCTTCAAGTGCCGCACTCGATTTTTAAGGACGTACTGCTGCTGTGGTGAATGGCTCAATTTTCAACCCGTCAAAATGACGGACGGCCTTAAATTTTCCCCGTCCACTCTTAAAAAAAAAATCCGTCAATGATGGAAAATTGTCCGCTAATGTAACCTCTTCAGGAACAGAAATATAAAATATGTAAATGTTTATCCAGTCTTGTTTAACTTAGATTTCGTTCCAAAAGACAGGCTTTGTTATCAGAAATCACCCCTCCTCCTCACAAATAAAATATGAAATCTCGGGTTTGCTTCGGGCTCGGGCCTGCAAATCAAGTTAAGTGATCGGGCTCATGCACGCTTTGTGGTTTCCGTTCGCGCCGAAATTTCGAAATCTCCGAGATATAGTGTGGCCATGAGAATGCGAGGCGAGGGTATGACTTGTGGCGACGCCACTCGAGCTACTCCGCTGCTCCCTGCTGTGCGTGCGTCAGCGCGAACATGTACGGAAGCGCGTCTTTTGATTTCAACCAATAAGCGCCGACGCAACAACGTCACACACCAACGTCACACCCAACAACAGCTAAACTAAGCTAGCGGAGACGACACTCGAAGTCGCACGGACACGTTTTTCTGCCAATCTGTGTGTTTCCCTTTTTGTCCAAATATATTTTTTACGACAACTGTCTTGTCCACGGTGTCTTTGATTCGTTCCACTGGGGTTTAGCAAATGTGTTGATAAAGAGACGAAAATCTCTACTCTTACTAGTGTTAGTGTCTCAACATGGCTACGCTCGTGAAAGCAAAACAACGAACTCAAACGCGTCTTCGTTCAATGTTGTCAACTAATATCCGGATTCATTTTAGGCAAATTTTACTCAATTCTCCGGAGAGATTTTCATAAAAATGTGAAAACCCCGGAATTCCGGGAAAATCCGCAGGACTTTCATCTCTGAACAACGCCCAATGCAAATTTTCACTGAAGAAGTGATCTTGGTGACACGTGCAACAGTACATGTCACCAAGATCACCAAAATTTGGAGGATAACAGATTTCAATAAGACCTACCAAAAGTTGCAGACATATTTGACAGCCCAAGACCAAGAAAAATTCAACAGGAAATCCGACATTTTTAATTTACTTTCACATTTTGCCTCATTTGAGACCATTTATAGGGCTCATACTTTATCAAATTAGTTTTTAATTTGATGTTCTTCATTTTCCAAAAATTCGCGATGCCAACGAGACCGGAGCTGTGAGGGACGTCTTTGGCTGCTCGCAGCTCTAGTTGAGTTTGTCTTTTTAAATTGAATTATTTGACCAAATGGAAAACATATTGTAATATCTGTTTCTTGTCTTTGTGTGACGTCATAGAGAGGGGAGGAGCCAGGTTGGGCAAATATTGGCTCCGGCAGTTAGTCGTGAGTGTGGAGCGCATGGGCGTGAGTTGTGGCTAACAGCAACTCCTATGAATGTGTGTGTTATTGCTCTTTTGTTTATTAAAAAAAACGACAGATTACATCAGCGACTGTGTGCATCCTTCTTTCCGCATTGAAGGACATTACAATATTAATTGATTCATACTCACTAATATCAACCAAATTGCACATGATTGATGTTAGTCCAAAAGGTTCTATGATGGCGATTGGTTGAGAATGAAGAAGCTTACTTGATGGGCTCCTGCTCGTCTTTGTCTTCTTTGCTGTGGAGGATTTTGATGCCGCTCTTCTTGGCGCGAGGACAACCGGAGAGGCTGAAGGGTGGAAGAGGAAGCGTTGGCGATCCTGCCAAGGCGTTCATGGTGCAACTTGCGTTACCTCCTGTGAGAAGCGTAGTTTCCCGTGATGTGTCCCGATCCGTCACAACCGGGTGTGGGACACCTGAGGGACACGACACTTTGTGGTTATCGTCTCCGGTGGCACGCAATCGCTGAGCGAAAGACCCCTATGATGGATGGACTGCATTTTTCAGTTTTTGTGGAGGACCAGCAAAATGTGTGACTGGACTTTGCTGGAAATTGAGTTGGGACTCCAACAATTGCCACAACAATTTGGCACTGTTTGAAAGTCGGTTAATTGAGACTTATGATGAACAAAAATGCAATGAAGGGACGTACATCAGAGTAATGTATTTTCCCCGTTTGAATTGACAAAAAAAAAAAAATGATATGAATGAATTAACAGACGTTTTAATAAAGAGATGTTTTTTTTTTTGAAAGTGTATTATTTACAACCAATACCATAATTATTTAATGAGATAAGGGACAGATGCACAATACATTTGAATGACGCAATTTGAGGAACACAGTCTTAGCTGAATCAAGCATTTGGTGGGCCGGATAAAAGAAGGGCGCGGGTCGTATGTGACCCCCAGATCCGAGTTTGCCCGCCCTCCCTCAGATGCTCACCTGAGCTCTTGCGCGTTGGAGGCCATCATTCCTCTGAGGTTCTTGTCGGCCAGCTGGCAACTGGACAGCCTGCAGTGAGACGAGCACACGAGCGTCACCTCCAAACAAACTCCAAGCACCCCTGTCATGGGATTTGCGTTCTTACGTGAGGCTCTCCTTTTTGGGCTCCTTGCAGGGCGAGTACTTGTGGTGTTTGGGGCTGGGCACGGCGCTGGCCTCGGCCGGGTAGTGCTGTTCGTCCAGCAGCTCGTGGAAGGCGTCCAGCTCATCGCCCTAGTGGGACGACCGCAAACAAAACCAGGAGGGGGAGGGAGCGAGACCAATGACATGGATGCCCTTTTTGCACTGTTAATGTACTAATGAAATAAATAAAATAAAATGGTGCCCTGCGATTGGCTGGCAACCGGTTCAGGGTGTCCCCCGCCTACTGCCCGAAGACGGCTGGGATAGGCTCCAGCATCCCGCGACCCTTATGAGGATAAACGGATCGGAAAACGGAAGGATGGATGGGTGCCAGTGGGTACTAGTTAGCCCCAAGGATAACATGAGTAGCCCACGGCTCTGTTCTAAAAATAGCTCATCGCGACATTTTTGCTCATGTGATCAGAATTTCAGATTAGCTTGGGGCCTCCATCCGTCCATCTCACTTGGTTTTCGTGGATGAAGAAAGGACGTGAAAACCGCGGTGTCATCTGCTGCGTTCACCTCCTTGTGCTGGTGCTCGTCCACGCGTTTGATCTTGGTGTAGTCCAGCGGGAGGTCCCAGCAGTCGGCCTGGCTGAGCTGGTAGCGGTGGCTGTTGAGGAGGGCCTGGCGCTGGGGGGACATGGGCTGCAGCGGCGTCAGCACCGTGCCGCTGCCCTCCGGCCCGCCCGGTTGCCCGCCAGCGTCCAAGCCACCATCGCCGTCTTCCTCGTCCAGGTCACCCGCTGTGCTCTGATGCAAACACACGAGGGAAAGGAGCAGATAATCGGCGCGCGTGGAGACAAATAATGGACTGGTCGCCAGTCTGGTGCTGTGACCACTCACATTCACAGCTATGGACAATTTAGAGACGTGTTTGAAGATAACATACTGTAGCATGTCATTTGTCGTCTCCATGTTACCAAAGGCAGCGGTTCGGGTCTAATATGCAAATGAGCTGGCTGTGGCCCCACCCCCTCTACCTGCATCATCATGCCGTGCGTTTTTCCTCCCATGGCGTGCGGGAGCTCTCGACACCTGGTGGAAAGGTTGAGGATGGCGGTGGCAGCCATGTGCGCCGCCTCCATGTCATGCGTGTAGTCGAAGCTGCTTTTGCTGCAGGTGCTGCTGGCGCTGCTGCCGCCGCCGCCGCCGCCGCCGCCCAGGTCGCCGGCCGGGTCGCCAGCGCCGCCCCCGCCGCAGCTCAGGCTGCTGCTGCTGCTGCTGCTGCTGGGAGCGTAGCTGCTGGTGGTGCTGCTGGCCGGGCTTGACGTCTTGCTGTAACGCTTGGCTACATGCGACAAAGATGAGGACACGGAAGGGCGAAAGATTTGTCAGAAGAAAATGTCTTGAATGATTAAAAATCATTGGCATATTTTAAATCAGTCGTATTTTTTTCGAGAAAAAAAATCATAAAATAAATAATGTATATATTTCTGAGAAAGAAGTCGCAACATTAGGCGCATTTCTTACTCTCCTCAGTAATTTCATGTAAATACACGTTGAATAATACATGACAGCCAAACGCGGAGCATTCATCACTATTCAAGTGATTTTTAGCATGAGGACCACGAAGCCTCCGCAGCGACAAAAAAGAAGAGAGGCGGCGTGTCGTGAGAGGTGATGGCGAACATCGTGACGGAGCACCGACGCCTAACTGTGAATCACGGAATTGCCGATGATGGCGGGCAGCCAAATAGCAAAGCGGGCTCGCCTCCGTTATCTCAATCCCGCTTCATGCTCGCTCCGTCTGCACCTCCGCCATCCATCCATTCTGCGACAAGGAGGCGCTTGAAAGCGGGCCGTGGTTGCAGACTTTCCAAAGAGAAGCGGCATTTTAGGGTCGGAGGCAATTATTAACTGGTGATGCAAACAAAGACGCTCTAGTTTTTCTACAGTTGATGAATGGCAATTCATGCCAGACTCCAAAGTGTACCACAGTGCCGCAGTGCTTTAGAGCGCCTCATTGTTGGCAGTGAGTACGCGCACGGCACGGGGAGGAAGGCTGAAGTGCAGGGGCGGAGGAATTGTTACTTTTTTTAAAAAGTCCAACTTGATAACTAGCTCGTGGACCGGGTCTACAGGCTGGCGTGGCGGCCTTAGAGCGCCTCGTTGTCAGCCATAGGCGAGCGCATGTTACAAAAAGAAGGTGCAAGGGCGGCCCTTGAGATGATTTCATGTAGCTCACCATCAAATGCCTTGGGGGAGGTATCCCGGCTGTGGTGGGATTTGCCGAGCGCGCCCCTCTTGCCGTAGCCGCCCCCGTGCTGGCCGTCGTACCCGCTGTAGTCGTAGCTGGTCTTGGAGTACTTCTCCAGCTCCTTGGCAAGGTTGGAGCGCGGCGTGCTGGTGGGCACATTGTTCTTGTAGCCATACTGAGGAATCTCCAGCTGCTTCACGAAGCACATGGGCCTGACAAGACAGCAGACGCTTTGCATTTAGCCGAGCCCATGTTGAGCTCAGCAGAACCTCGGTTTTCGTTTGCCCCGGTTTTCCTACAACTCGTTTTTTTTCGGCAGTTTTCTGTCATCAAGTTTTCTTCACCCGTTTTTCAAACATCCACTAGTTCAAAGAAAAATGTCAATGTATTTCTCTAAATCGATGCACGTTCACCAGAAGGATTTTGAAAATTGTGTAAAAATCTTTCAAGGAAGCGGGTGGTACCTGAGGACGCGGTCGGACGTCTGATTGGACTTGCTGCTGCCGCTGTCCATCACGTGACTCTTCTCATGCACCTTCGCCATCTTCTCAGCCGCCGCGATGGGACAACCCGACAGACTTGGGAGTGGGAAAGGGGTGGGTGGGAGGGTTCACATGGTTAGTTAGCGAACACCCACACACATATGTACAGTTGATGGGAAGGTTAACTGAAGGGAACATGAAGTCCACGTGACATGCGCTGTATCTCCATTTTTGCAGGTGCCTGCCCAAACAATCAGTGTGAAATTAACCCCTTCAGGCACAGCGGTTACAAAAGTGGACAGCTATTCAAATGTTTCTTTCTCTTATATTCATTAATCTTAGTGTCACAGTTGTGCATCAACCACTACAATGGACCCTCATGTGTGTTGCCATCCACTGCCATAATTTTTTTTTTCATCCCTAAAGACCGGGGGTCGGCAACACGCGGCTGTTTAGCGACATCTAGTGGCTCCCTGGAGCTTTATAAAAAATGTTTGAAAATGGAAAAAGATTTTGATAGTAAGCTAATATAGCTCAAATAGATATAAGGGGTGTTCACACAGCAACATTTGCTCCGTACTGCGCAGGCGCTGCGCCAGTGGAGCGGTCACGCGTGCAAATTTGCTCCGGCTAGCCCCGGAAAACAGTTTACACCGGAGCAAATTTAATCCACCTCAGGGAGGTGGTTTAAAAATTTCCACTGGAGCAAATGCTCGTTTAAAGAGCAGCACCGATGTAAATTTGCAAGTGTGAACTCTCCAATTTGCTCTGCAAATGCTCGTTTGCGAGGGGGGAGTAGCCTGGCTAGGCATGAGAAGAGTTGATTAGTACGGCGAGAGTGCGTCGCTTTCGTGCTCTGTCGGACTTCAGTCATGTGATTGTTTAATAACAACGCAAGACAGAGCTGGTAACATCAGCAAGCACCTCTTGGGTTATACCATCTCAACTACAACGGGGGGGAAATAGTCCCCAAACGTCATCTTTCCTTTTGTAGGAGACTGGACTGTCTCGGAGTTGTTTGTGTAGTTTGTTCTTTTGTTGTGTTTTCACAACCCCCCGCACTCCATAGAATTTATTTTGTGATTTCCTCTCTTAATTTTTCTGTTTGGCGCATTAAACATTTGCTTTTCTGAGTGTCATTGAAGTCATCGTTGATTTACGTTTTCGGGGGCGGTCACTCTCGAGCTGAAGGCGCGGAGACCGAGAAGGAGAAAGACGTGTCTGTCATACCTGTCAACTTTTCGGAGCGCCAACCTGCATAAACTACCAAAAAAAAATCCTTATAAAGAGCAAAAAAATCCTTACAACATACCAAAGCATTTTATATGTCAAAATAACGGCAGAAAAAAACCCACGAAATATGAATGATATATTTGTTTCCTTGTAGAACTTGCTTGTACACTACTGAAGTATGCAATGAATACTTTGCTGTTTTCAACTTGGAACCACGTGATTTACTGGAAAGTTACCGGAAATGAAAGCATTCGAGTAGACTAGCACCATTCTGGGCAAAAGCAAACGGAACTACCTGATAGGGGAAAGGAAAAAAAAAAAAAAAAAATAACGGAAATTTTCAGAATCCGTATGATTTGTGCGATATGGCCATATACGTAAGATTCACCACAAAATTTCCTCATTGCGGGACAAATAAAGGCTTATCTTATATGGCAAGGCCGTGAGAATGCGAGGCGAGGGTATTACTGTTGTGGCGATGCCACTCGAGCTAAGCGAGCCTCAGCAATAGATAGTCCGTTGCTCTCTGCTGTGCGTGCTTCAGCGCGAACATGTACGCAAGCGCGTCTTTTGATTTCAACCAATCAGCGCCGACGCAACGTCACACACCCAACGTCACACACCCGACTTAACACACAACAACAGCTAGGCTAAGCTAGCCGAGACGACACTCGAAGTTGGACGGACACGTTTTTCTGCCAATCTGTGTGTTTCCCTTTTTGTCCAAATGTATTTTTTACGACAACTGTCTTGTCCACGGTGTCTTTTATTCGTTCCACTGGGGTTTAGCAAGTGTGTTTATAAAGAGACGAAAATCTCTACCGTTACTAGTGTTCGTGTCTCAACATGGCTACGCTCGTGAAAGCAGAACAACAAACTCAAACGCGTCTTCGTTGAATGTTGTCAACTAATATCCGGATTAATTTTAGGCAGATTTTCCTCAATTCTCCGGAGAGATTTTCATAAAAATTTGAAAAACCCGTAACTCCGGGAAAATCCGGAGGACTTTCATCTCTGTATAAAGAACCAACACGACAGCTCATTTGTTTTCCGTCGTTTTGCTCCACTGCAAAAACTGCCGTGTGACCGCAGGTGGAGCTGCACCGACGCTGCGCTGGTGCTGACACGCTCAGCAGCTTTGTATGTGTGACGCTCCACAAAATTTGCTGCGGAGTTAAATATATCGCAACAAAATACATCGGTGTAGCACCGGAGCAAATGTGTGCCGTGTGAACACCCGTATAGATACATGTTGCAGCTCCGAAAAAGGAGAGCTGTGGTGTTGTTTTTTTTTAAAACGTACACTTTATTGATGCTTTTAACAGTCTTGACAAACACAGACACGTCTACTTCCGACTCTTCTCTTCAACTCGAGAGGCGTTCAAATACAGCCTCTGAAAAACGGAAATTAATGATCACTTCACTTCACTAAGAAAAGCGAAAATAATGCACCAAAACAAAAAAAATCAAGCGAGGAAATCACAAAATAAATTCTATGGGGGCGTTTGTGAACACGCAACAAAGGAATGAATAACAAACAATTCTGAGACAGTCCAGTCTCCTACATACATACAGCATGTGTTTCCTTCATTGTAAGTTTTATAGAAGGTTTTTATTTTTTTGCGGCTCCAGACATATTTGTTTTTTGTTTTTTTTGTCCTATATGGCTCTTTCAACATTTTGGGTTGCCGACCCCTGCTAAAGACTAATAAAAAGGCACCTGATGTAGGTTATCATTATTTGAGCACAAAAGGGTTAAATGAACAAATCAACCTTTTATATCTATATTTTTATATCTATTTCAGAAAATTTGTCAGTGAGCGAGCCCTTGTCCGTTTTTGACCAGAGGTGGAAAAAAAAGCTTGTTTTGTCAATCAGAATATGTTCATATTTTGACTTTATGTTACACCTTAAACTTAGAAATCAGCAAAAACAAGAGGCGGGCTCTGAATGTGCGTGAGACAGAAACGCCACCCAAATCTGAGTGAGTTCGAGCAGAGTGTGAGAAATGGATGTGAAGTGTGCTGCCTTTCTTTGAAAATCTAGAAAATATGTAAGACAGCGTGAACATGATTAAGAGCCCATTACTGACCCAAGGTCAGTTTTAGACAGTGATGAAAGACCTTGGTGTGTTCCTGGTATTCTGTTGCCGCAGCAGCAGTCCCGTCCAACCCACAAAATGCTCCCACAGAACAAGCGTGACTTCACACAAGACTCCAAAACACGAGAAACACCCCAACCCACGCTTTTATTTTGGGTTTTGGCTTCTATGTTCTAAAAAAGAAAAAGCCTTTGAAGCCTTGAACACACACATTTTCATCAGAAAAACAGTGTTCATCATTGGCGCTCTATCACTTGTTTTGAAGCAATTTTTTTTTTTAATGTTATCTTCGCAAATCCCAATTTGGAAGTGCACACCCTCAATGTAGTACCACATTTCTTTTCATTAGTGTTATTTCAGTTGTTAATAGTTTAAAGCAGTGGTACCCAAACTACGGCCGGCGGGCCAAATGTGGCCCACCTCTGCATTTTGCCGGCCCGCTGAACAATACCAGAGATGCATTTTTTTTTTCTTTCAAGTCTGGCCACGTGCTCGAGACTTGTACAAGCGTAGAACGTAACATTCGATTCCACCCTTCTGCAGTCTGTGTTCTATCCGAAACCCCTCCCTCCAAAAAATAAAAATAAATAAAATCCGCAATGCACCCCTGTCAAATAAAAAAATGGACTAATGATGAAAAGATTGGGTAAGAGTTTTCTCTTACCCAATCTTTGGGTAAAAATGTTTGGTTATGATTAATTTGATAAATTGTGCCTGTCAAGAGCCCAGAAAGGGTTCATATCTGGTTGTGTGCGGCTTTTTGGAAAACAATAAATGTTAACGTCTAGACACCTCCTGCGATCGTCACACTTTTTGTAACAAATCCAACCCGGCCCCCGTCAGAGAAGGGAAAAGTTATTTGGCCCTCACAAAAAAAAAAGTTTGGGGACCCGTGGTTTATAAAGGTTTAGAATTACTGTAAAATCAATGCTCATCTCCATCCTCTGGGTCATTTTGCATTATGCTGTACCTTAGCATTAAGCTAGCAGATTTTGCTCAATGAAATTATATAGTGTGGTGAAATGGTTTTATCCTGAAGGTCAACTGGGAGTGACATAAAAAGCTCAAAGCAAGCACGCACGACCTCTTATTCGGAGAGCTGCGCGAGAGGAACATGTTGACGTGTGTTTTAATAAGTTTAAAAGTGTATAAGGGTGTGGACATCTGCAAATTGACTGAATGTTGTGCCCACAAAGAAGGTTTGAATGGAGGCCGGCGAGCGGGAAAAGCGTGCGACACATCAGCTGCCGCTGCTCTGTGGGCGTTTCCATGGCGACGGCCAGACATGAAAGCCCGTGCGGAGCTGCAGTGGCTGGCTAACAGATGCTAAGCTAGCTACTGCTGCTTTGTCTACACGCTCCCAGTGGGGCTGTGCCACATAACACTGCCAATGTCTGGCAACACGCTCCTCTAACGGGGCTGTGCAGCTTTTCCTCACCGAGCGACGACACAATTTCAATGACTTTCCTAACTATACGAGAATTTACAAAAACGTCTAGTGCCCTCTCTACCGTCCTCTGAGCATCCACGTATTGTCCGTTTAGCACCTCCTCGGATCACCTCTCAGCATTTTAGAACTAAAAGGAAGCCGCGCTTAACAAAGATCAACGCTGAACGATCACACTGGGCATTCGTCGGAATGTTTTGTTTTGTCATGTTTAATGTATTTAGTTACAAATGCAGGAGGATTAAAATGATTGACGGATTGAATTATACACGTCAGGGGCAGTCGCGGCTTTTATTGATCAATGGACCTTCATTGTGTGTGTGTGTGGTGGCGGTGATACTGTATCAGGTGTCAAAAAACAGAAAGGGGGGGGAAACGTCTGTGTTTGTTTGCAGGAATTGAGGGGCAACGATCGTGAGCTCCCCTCACACAGGATGTGATGACATCGGCGGAAGACACGCGCGCGCACTTATGGAAAGGAGCAGGAGAAAAGAGGAAAGTCAAGAAGCGGATCTTCAGTCCTTGCTCGAGAATGCCACTTTTCAGCTTTTGCTTGTCTTTGTTTGACTTTTTGTAATCATTATCCTATAGCTGGTGAAATGTGACAAAGTCATTCATTGACTAAATGGGACGCATGTCAACCCTTTCGGATTTTGAGAAAAAGTACCAAAGGGTTCAACCCACAACAACACCTACATAGCCCCCACATAAGCGCCCCGCTTAGCGCTCACTTCAGCGCCCGCTTTAGCGTCTGCTTAGCGCTCGCTTGACTGACAAGACTCACCTGCGGTGCGAGTTCCTGTTGCTATTGACATGACCCCGTCCGGAGCAGCCGGGGGTCGGGCACTTTAAAACATTCTCATACATGGCAAGGACTTGACAGGAGAAGGTGAGAGAGACAACGAGGGTTAGACAGGAGCAGACAGGAAAGTTACCAGGAAACTCCCGTCGCCAAAGGCCGAGCATGCATTAGTAGCATCCCGCAATGAACAAAGGTGATAACGTGCACATTCGGTCTTCTTGCTACACAGGCGAACGCATGCAATCATTGGGAAACAATCGTCAGGCGTGAGTGAATGTGAACCAAGGCCGTAAAATCAATTTTTTTTTGGTGTCGGGTGTTACAGATGAGTCAAGGCGAACTCATAGAAATCAGCAGCAAGCGATACTGTAAAAGGGGCATCGCATCTTCAGCAATGAATGACTCTGCGGTCACTTTCATTTCACCAGAGCCAAAAGCGAAAGCAGATGTCACGAATGTGATGAGGAGGGAGGAAAACGACGACTGGGATGTAAAAACATGTCGGAGGTAAAATAAAGAGAAGGAAAAAAAGCAGACTTACGGCAACAAAAATTCGTATCAAGAATTAAGTGTATCCATTTTGTGCTGTTTACCGGATTCGGTTGTATTGCAACAATTATCTTGCCAAGTTAGCCCAAACATACATCCTTGAGCCACACGCATTGATGTTAGAAACCGGTGGTCAGTTTTAACCCTTTCAGGGAGAGCAGTTACTACAGTGGACAGCTTATCATGTTATCCGGTTACATTATTGGTGCATGAAAGGGTTAAAGGAAAAAAAAAAAAAAGACCTGCAGTGCAACACAACAAACATGCAGAATGGATGATAAAAATGAAGGTGGCACATGTTTGGCGTTGCTTCCGACAAGTCATCTGAAAGTCTCATTCGTCTCGTCACATGATCGGTTCAGTGATTTTACAGTGAGGACAAAAAAAAAAAAAAAATGGATCTGTTTTGGCAACAAGCAGAGTATCCGTGAATTATCATAGCGAAGCTAATGCTAATGAACACATTTGGTCACGCCGAGTCAGATGACTTGTTTGCGGAGAGTCAAGTGCGTTGTGGCGTGTCGAGACTTACTCTCGGGAGGGACGCGGTCTTTGTGAGGACAGCCGGACAGGCTGCGGTGGTG
>NW_017805282.1:594280-643571 GCF_001891065.2 Hippocampus comes | reverse complement strand
GTGGCGGAGCTGCGTTGCCTGGCTAACAGATGCTAAGCTAGCTACTGCTGCTTTGTCTACACGCTCCCAGTGGGGCTGTGCCACATAACACTGCCAATGTCTGGCAACACGCTCCTCTAACGGGGCTGTGCAGCTTTTCCTCACCGAGCGACGACACAATTTCAATGACTTTCCTAACTATACGAGAATTTACAAAAACGTCTAGTGCCCTCTCTACCGTCCTCTGAGCATCCACGTATTGTCCGTTTAGCACCTCCTCGGATCACCTCTCAGCATTTTAGAACTAAAAGGAAGCCGCGCTTAACAAAGATCAACGCTGAACGATCACACTGGGCATTCGTCGGAATGTTTTGTTTTGTCATGTTTAATGTATTTAGTTACAAATGCAGGAGGATTAAAATGATTGACGGATTGAATTATACACGTCAGGGGCAGTCGCGGCTTTTATTGATCAATGGACCTTCATTGTGTGTGTGTGTGGTGGCGGTGATACTGTATCAGGTGTCAAAAAACAGAAAGGGGGGGGAAACGTCTGTGTTTGTTTGCAGGAATTGAGGGGCAACGATCGTGAGCTCCCCTCACACAGGATGTGATGACATCGGCGGAAGACACGCGCGCGCACTTATGGAAAGGAGCAGGAGAAAAGAGGAAAGTCAAGAAGCGGATCTTCAGTCCTTGCTCGAGAATGCCACTTTTCAGCTTTTGCTTGTCTTTGTTTGACTTTTTGTAATCATTATCCTATAGCTGGTGAAATGTGACAAAGTCATTCATTGACTAAATGGGACGCATGTCAACCCTTTCGGATTTTGAGAAAAAGTACCAAAGGGTTCAACCCACAACAACACCTACATAGCCCCCACATAAGCGCCCCGCTTAGCGCTCACTTCAGCGCCCGCTTTAGCGTCTGCTTAGCGCTCGCTTGACTGACAAGACTCACCTGCGGTGCGAGTTCCTGTTGCTATTGACATGACCCCGTCCGGAGCAGCCGGGGGTCGGGCACTTTAAAACATTCTCATACATGGCAAGGACTTGACAGGAGAAGGTGAGAGAGACAACGAGGGTTAGACAGGAGCAGACAGGAAAGTTACCAGGAAACTCCCGTCGCCAAAGGCCGAGCATGCATTAGTAGCATCCCGCAATGAACAAAGGTGATAACGTGCACATTCGGTCTTCTTGCTACACAGGCGAACGCATGCAATCATTGGGAAACAATCGTCAGGCGTGAGTGAATGTGAACCAAGGCCGTAAAATCAATTTTTTTTTGGTGTCGGGTGTTACAGATGAGTCAAGGCGAACTCATAGAAATCAGCAGCAAGCGATACTGTAAAAGGGGCATCGCATCTTCAGCAATGAATGACTCTGCGGTCACTTTCATTTCACCAGAGCCAAAAGCGAAAGCAGATGTCACGAATGTGATGAGGAGGGAGGAAAACGACGACTGGGATGTAAAAACATGTCGGAGGTAAAATAAAGAGAAGGAAAAAAAGCAGACTTACGGCAACAAAAATTCGTATCAAGAATTAAGTGTATCCATTTTGTGCTGTTTACCGGATTCGGTTGTATTGCAACAATTATCTTGCCAAGTTAGCCCAAACATACATCCTTGAGCCACACGCATTGATGTTAGAAACCGGTGGTCAGTTTTAACCCTTTCAGGGAGAGCAGTTACTACAGTGGACAGCTTATCATGTTATCCGGTTACATTATTGGTGCATGAAAGGGTTAAAGGAAAAAAAAAAAAAAGACCTGCAGTGCAACACAACAAACATGCAGAATGGATGATAAAAATGAAGGTGGCACATGTTTGGCGTTGCTTCCGACAAGTCATCTGAAAGTCTCATTCGTCTCGTCACATGATCGGTTCAGTGATTTTACAGTGAGGACAAAAAAAAAAAAAAAAAATGGATCTGTTTTGGCAACAAGCAGAGTATCCGTGAATTATCATAGCGAAGCTAATGCTAATGAACACATTTGGTCACGCCGAGTCAGATGACTTGTTTGCGGAGAGTCAAGTGCGTTGTGGCGTGTCGAGACTTACTCTCGGGAGGGACGCGGTCTTTGTGAGGACAGCCGGACAGGCTGCGGTGGTGTGGGTACAGACCCGTCACGTGACCCGTGCCGTCGCAGCCCGGCGTCGGGCACTTGCTTTCCTTCTTCTCCCCCCGTGAAGACTCTGAACAAGTGCAACGGGATTGAAATCACAAGTCCACGCAATTTGGTTCTCCGCGTGTGCGTGCGTGTTACCTTTGGGGTAGTAGGCCCTCTTCATTGCGTCGTGGTGCATCCTGGACTTGCGCTCCTCGCCCGTAGCCGTCCTGTGCTCCCCGTGTCCGCGGTGGTGATGGTGATGGTGGTGATGACGATGGTGGCGGTGGTGGTCCCGTCTGGGGTGCTTGTGCTCCGGGACCAGGCGGTCCCTCATGACTTTGGCGCGTTTCGACTCCAGCGCGATGGCTTTCTCCAGCAGCGAGAGGTTCCCCTTGGCCATGTCGAAGGTGTCGTCGGACCGCTCCGAGGCCACCGACGTGGTGTCCTCGTCGCACTCCTGACCGCAGCCGGCGGGGTAACCGCGCGACGCCGGGCTCAGCTGCTCCTCCAGCTTCAGCAGGTTCACCATGTCGGAGAAGCTGCGCTCCGGTGGGCCGCCGTCGTCCTGACAAACCGGCTGGCAGGCGTCGTACCTGAAAGGAACGGAGAAAGTAGGAACAAGAAATAAATGACATACGTTTCAAGATAATTGTGAAAAGGTGCAAAGACTGAGAACATACAGTGAAATTCCTCTACAACGAAACCTACATGGGTGAAAATACCCCCTAGTGTGAAAAAATGTTCATGCATTAACACCATTCCCACTCTCCTGCCCCCCATACAACGAAAAAAAAAACCCTGTTGCGTTATATGAAATCTTTTTCTCTGCTCTTGCCTCGCGATGAGCTTCACGAAAATGAAGTCTAACCCAACAGCGACCTCTACTGCTTCGTTCGGAAACGGCAACAGCAACCACCACACTGGTTTACACATGCGCAGTAGTCCAGGAAGTATTTGGTATTGTTAGTTTCAGACGCAGCAAGAATGTTGCATTGCTAAAATGGCTACAAAACGGACCTTTGGACGTTAAGCAGCTAAGACAAGAAGAGCTCTGAAGCTGGAAGAGAGGGGAAAAGTGATCAAAATGAAAGACGGAGGAAGCAAAATAATTTGCGAAATTTGCGAATTTGCGAATTTAAATTTAAAGAGTACACATTCGTTTGTGTGTGTGTTTACATGAGATCAAATTGCTACAGTGAAAAACCCCCCTTGTGAAAAATTTCTTGCTGCAAACATGATTTCGTTGTAGAGGAGTTTCACTGTAGCATGAAAACCTTTTTTACCGTTTGAGTTTTAGCGATTTCCTGATCGATCAAATCTCCCCGCGATGATCGCATGAGTGCCCGCGTACCTGTTGAGGTGCGGCTCCCCCTGCTGGTCGGCGTGGTTGTGCAGTTGGTGGTGGTGGTGGTGGTGGTGTTGCTGCGGGCGATCGGCCGGGTGCGTCTCGCTGAGTTTGCGGGCCAGGTCGAAGCACTGATTCCTCAGACACTCCAGACTACTGAGACACACTTCTTCCTCGCTCCCCTCGGCGTGGCCGCCGTTGCCGCCGAGGCCGGGCTGCCCGTTGAGGCCGATGTCGGGGAATCCGTCGTCGGGCAGCATGGCGCCGTGTCCCTGCGCCAGCAGCTTGAGCGAATCCACCGTCTCCCTGACCACGTCGCTGTCCAGGTCCACGCTGAGGTCAGCCTTCCTGTCGCCGCGCTCGCTGCCGTCTTCATCCTCGTCGTTCTCCTCGTCGTCGTCGCCGCTGTTGGAGGAGTTGCTGTTCATCTCTGACTCTGTCAGGGCCTGGTAGGCTGCATCTTCCGCGATCTTGCCCAGGTTGAGCAGGGACTTAGCCACTAGCTCGTCATAGTTCTCGAACTCATCGCAGGGGCCGGGACCGAGACTGAGACCAGGACCGGAGCCAGGGCAAAGGCCAGAACCTGGACCGGAACCTGTGACGCAGCTGTGGTTGTTGTTATCATCCTTATGGAGCGGAATAAGCTTTGATTGTCCACTTGGTTGGTAGTCAACTGTCAGGAAGGGAAAAAGGAAAAAGTTTCCAGATGAAATGTGATGTGCTTCACACGTTGCTGAACCAAAACCATGACAGTGAGCGGCGACCAATCCGTAGTTTGTCTATTAAGAATCAAAGAAGTCAAAACTGGAACTCACCCTGCTGATGGCTGAGCTCCTCCACCTGGTCGCATCCTGGTACCGGCGTGGCGGTATCCTCTTCGGGCTGCTCCTCTTCTTCCTCCTCCATGTCATCAGAGAACTCCTCCTCCTCTTCCTCCTCCTCCTCCTCTTCCTCTTCTTCCTCGTCGGCCTTCTTGCCTTCTTCCTCGTCCTCCTCCATGACTTCCCCTCGCTCCCTTTCCTCTAAGACGGCCTCGTTGTAGTTGGCATCTTCGTCCTCCAAGTTGTCCTCTAACTCGTCGCCCTCCTCGTCGTCCTCGCCCAGGCAGTCGCCGCTGAAGGGTCTCCGTTTGACGGGCGGCTCCAGCGGCTGCTTTTCGAGCACCTTCCTCTTCTTGGCCAGCGGGCATCCGTACACGCTGAGGAGGCGACGGCGTCAAAGCATCAAAGTTTTTTGGGGAATACAAACATATAATTTTCAAGTCACCTGACCACCTGACCCTTCTAAATAAAAGGCTTACGGAAGATTTGATTTTGGAAATATGGGACAAAGACTCTTCCACTAACTCCGTGGAAGACGTGCCGCGTTACGTTGCCTCAAGAGTGAATGTTACAATGTGAAAATGATGTTCTGTTTCTCAGCTGGAATTATTTGACACGTTTTGCAAAAATAGTTGCGACAGGGGTGGATAAAGTTGCAAAATAAATTATACAGCAAATGGCTAAGTTGGTCAAACCGACTGTACTTTTGTAAATCGGACCCTCTCCCGTTTTCAGTCAAAGCGGAACACGCCAATGAGGGACCAACTTTCAGTGACAGTGGCGGCTTGAGTTTTGCGAATATGTGCCGCCATGTAGGTGATTTTTTTTTTTTTTTTTTTTTTTGCTTTGGCTTGCGAGCGTAAACTTGATGAACTCCACTCTTGACTTCACGCCAAGCAGCAATTTGGCAGATGCAACAACACATGTGGACAGAAAAATAAATAAATAAAGACTACTCAAAAGATACATCTTCTTTATCCTCTGCAAAGAACCACTAAGATTACTGCTGAGGAGGATCTCATCTATCTTACGCGGGCACGAGATGTCATTTCCATTCCTTTCAACGGGGAAGGAATGATTATTTGCGATATCGTGGCACCGGCATCTTTTTCAAAAAAGAAACGAAAACCAAGTCAAGTAATAATGACGCTGTTTCAAGCAAGGGCCCCTCATTTACACAAATCCCATAATAGTCATTAAGTGATGGCAAAACTCAGCTTTAATTGCTCCAAAACAGGCAGCGCAATTAAAGCCGACGCTAGTGTGGATTTGAGCAAATCAATTAGGCCATTTCCATACGAAAGAGCTTCGTTGCTGTTTGGGATGCAAATGCGGGAGGGCGGTAAACGCTGCCGCTCTGCCTTTTGGCATATTAAAAACAGCTTTGCAAAGAAAATATTAACATCAATAATATTAATAATAAGAAGAAAAAGAATGAGAACAAGACTAATAAGAATGTCAATGTTTGATTCTCATCCTTGGCAAGGTGTTATTGTTTACTGGACTGTTTATTGACAACAAAAAAAATATGGAAATGTAACCCCCGGGGTGACAAACAAGGAACTACTGTCGAAAATAAAATAATGATAATATGCTGTGCATCTCGAGAAAGAGGATGAATAAGTGAGTCATGAATTGTGGCCTCATCCAGGAGTTTGTTTCTGTTCCGTTTGATGTGGGTGTCCCTAATGAAGTGACCACTGAGTGTGGACAAACATCTGGAAATCGGCATTTGCGTCTGGATGAACGCTCGCAGAGACAAAGACATTGTAGTGTGTGTGTGTGTGTGTGTGTGTGTGTGTGTGTGTGTGTATATGCAATCATTTGTGTTGTGACCTTGGCCACCTCACTGTCTCCCGCCAATTAAAATTCCAGCAGTAATTAAAGCAGATCAGAAACGAGGGAACGCTGCAAGGGCGAGCGGCTGCACATGGTAATTAGGTGGCGTGTGTGTGCAGGCGCGTGTGTGTGTGTGTGTGTGTGTGTCTGTGTGAGACGCTGATGGATTTCTCAAGCAATCTTGTGTGATTGATTCGCGTGTACGGAATTGGATTACGCGTTGTGTTGAAGCGATGGCGTCATTAGCAGGTTGCTACGCAAGTACAGTTTGACTCTATTGATTCGGGGGATGCTGAATGTTAATGTAGCATCGCGTATAGCTTGGGGCTGATAGCTTCTTCTCACAGACACACGCACACAGGCATACACGCACGCACGCTGCTCAGAGTAGTATTTAAAATCAATGTGGCAGCTTTGCCAGCTCAGAGCATCGGCTCTGTTGCCAGGGTTACCGGTGATCCGCTGTACCTTCGGAAACGCACGCGAGGGGAACACCTGGCGCGTGCCAAAGCGTCATCGCTTTTATGACTCCTCGTTACGTTGAGGCTATCGTACGGAGTTGCAAGGACCAACAAGAGATTTTGCGACCTGTGCGGGACCTGCGTGCCAATTCTGAACTAATTTCATGTAGTCGTCGACGAATTGAGTCCTCCCCAAAAAATATGAATTAAAATGCCATTCATCTGTTCCAGCCCACCATTTTTTGTGATGCATTTTTAGTGACAACAACTTGCCCTGTGTTGTATAAAAACCCGAAAAAGAGAATGTAAAGGAGTGGTTTTATAAAAAGTGTAATTACGGTGGTATTACGGTGGTATTTGTGTGTTGAATATGCGCCTTCAAGGCGGCGTGACGTGTGAGTGTTAGGATGTGAATTGTGGCCTACAGCAGCTCCTTGCAGGTGTTCTCGTTTTGTCCCGTTCAATAAACGGATGACAGTGCAGCGGCAACTGCAGCGTATCTGAAGCTCAAAATCTCAAATAGCTCAAATTTCAGCAGGCAACGCAAAGTAAAAGATCCACCAAGTGACGGCCCGTAACTCAACAAACTTGGAAAAAAAAAATCACAGATAATGATATTCGGTGGGGGGACAGAATGATTCCATTGGAGGTATGCTGAGGCTAGACTTGACGAGATCGTCGCCCCCGGCAATGCTGGGTATCGACTCATCGCCATGGCAACCGTTGTGCGGCAAAAAAAAAAAAAGGGGCGCGAGGGCGGGTTAGTAAGGCGGACGAACGAGACGCGAGGGTGTAAGCCAGGCGAGGGTGCGGATTGCTGGGCTCGCTGTTGCCATGGCAAGAGGGTGGCCGCATCCCTCCCAGTCGTCGTACTGCAGCATGCACACGGCCCTGTCGCCATGGCGACCGCCTCCGGAGTGCAGCGGAGGTAAAGCCGGGCAGATGCCAAAGGTACACAGACTGAGAGGCCGAGAGAGAGAGGGAGAGAGAGAGAGAGAGAGAGAGAGAGAGTCGAGAGAGAGAGGGAGAGAGAGAGAGAGAGAGAGAGAGAGAGAGAGAGAGAGAGAGAGAGAGAGAGAGAAGGAAAAGAGGGAATAGGAGAAAGGGAGTGAGTGAGCTTGAGAAAGAGCGTGAGAAGGAGAGAGACTGTGAGAGAGAAACAGAGAAAGACTAAAGTGTAGAGAGGGAAAGCGAGAGAGAGAGGAAAGTGAGAAAACGAAAGCGAAACAGAAAGGAGTGAGGGGGAGAGAGAGAAAAGTAGAAATAGTGATGGGGAGAAAAAGTGAGGAAAACAGAAAAGGAGAAAGAGGAAAGAGAGTGAAAGAGAAACGAAAAGAGAGGGAAAGGAAGTGAAAGCGAGATGGAGTGAAAAAGAATCGAAACAGAAAGAGAAAAAACAAAATGGAAAGAAAGAGAGTGAGCCAAAAAAATAAGGGAAAGAAGTGAGAAAAAGAGAGAAAGACTTGTCAGCGTAAAGAGGGGCAGAGAAAGACAAAGAGAAAGTGAAACAGAAAAAAGAGAAAGGAGAAAGGGTGAGGAGAAATAGAAACAGAGAGCAGGAAGTAGAAAGTGTGACAGAGAAAGCAAGAAAAACGAAAGCCGAGCGCGAGAGCGGCTCAGCTAAAAAAGAGCAAAAGAGACAAAGAAGGACTCATGCTCGGAAGAGAGAGAAAGAAACAAAAAAAGAGGGGGCGGTTGCAAAAAAAAAATTAAAATCGCCATTTCAGTCACGTGATGTCCTCGTGGGGAGCGCGCAGTCGAGACGCGCCGGGTTCCGAGCGTATATTCTCTCGCCACCCGTGTGAGCTTCGCGCCCCCTTCTCGGCATCGTCGCCGCATTCGCCAATCAGGTCTCGTCTTCGGACGCTGACGGCCGTCATCGTTCTGACGTGACGGAAGGCGGCTGAGGCGCTGCCGCGTTAAGTGCCGCGCACCATCTGCTGTTCCGTGTTAAAAGGCGACTCGGCAAAAAAAAAAAAAAAATGTGACCTGCATCCTGCCGCTGCTCTGGCGACCATTCGTCATCATGCCCAAATTCTTATGAGGTCACCATATCAAACACACACACACACACACACACACACACACACACACACGCTCAGTAGGTAGGTCTTACCTGCGGTGTCTCGCGTACTTTCCGCTGACGTGACCGGAACCATCGCAGCCCGCCGTCGGACAGCTGACAAGACAAGACGACGATAATGACGTCAAGTGAGTTTTTCCATATTCAACAATATTATTATGAATACAGTCATCCCTCGTTTATCGCGGTTCATGGGAACACAAAACCACCCGCGATCAACGAAAATCCGTGAAGTAGCGACCAATTAACATATACGGGTTAAAAAAAAAAAATTGTTTTTTTTTTAAGTCCGCAAAAAGTTTATTTATTGAAATAAATAAATAAAGAAATACATAAATACTTTTTTTTCAAATTGGGTTTTTTTATGTTTGAAAAAAATCCGCGATGCGCGCTGAAGCCGCGATAAACGAACCGCAAAATAGCGAGGGATCACTGTCCTAATATTCGCGATAATCCGCGTGATTGTGCCCCGTACAAGCGAATGAAGTGACAATTTGAAGAGCGGAGATGTAGTGCGCTTGGTCTAAAAGTCTGAAATCGGAATGGGCGGGATGTCCAGCTGAGTACCCAAACACGATGAGCTAACTTCTACGATTGCTCCCGAATGCGTGTGAGGAGATGAGTTTGTCCCGCGAAAGGCTCCCGCAGAACCGCAAGCGCATCATTTACATGATCGTGAGTCGCCGTTTGCTTCAAAGTGTGCGTGTTTCCAGTCAGAATGCGTTCTCATTTAGCGCTTGATGAAAACTACGCTCGCACGAAACAAAAAAAAGCCAAGTTGGACATACCTGAAGAGTTCCTGCGTCACGGCCTCCACGACGGCTTCACACGACGACGACGACGACAACACGTAGACGGCAAAAAAAAAAAACAGTGAGCGGCGGGCTCGTCACGACAAGTTACCATGTCAACACGACGGACACAAAGTGCTCTCGACACGTGCGGCGAAGACGCCAGAGCTAAAACAAGCACAAGGGAGGTGGGAAGTGCAACTTTGAGAGGATGTTAAAAGGGAAACAGACTGAAAAAGGAAAACATGAGGCGGGAGGAAAAAAATAAAATAGGAGAAATAAGGCCTTCGCGGTGGTAAAATGGTTAAAGTACGACTTGGGGGAAGCAAAGGAGAGAAGCAAGGTGTTACGGGGAATCCAAAAAAGGATAACAAGGCATGTGAAGGATGGAAAGGAGAAAGGAAGTGGAGAAATGACAAAGTCAAGGTTGGAAATGGGCGAAAGAACAAATGACGAAAGGCGCAAACGGAATGTGAAACCAAAGAGGCAGAGAGAGAAAATGCTAAGGAGAAAAAAAAGGAAGTATGGCGGAGAAACGAGTAAGAGGACGTAAAAATGAGAATGGCTGACAAGAGGAAAAGGCGAAATATGGACTCCGCGAAAGGAAAGAAAAGTTAGCGGGAAGGGAAGTCCGATCTTGGAGGACATCAAACGGGGGTGAGGTCGAAAAGGGAAATCAATCAAACAAAGTCAAAAGGGGAAAGAAGGAAGAAACAAAAAAAATCCGCCAGTCGCGGCGAGCTCGGCCTAATTTGCGCCGCACCATGTCAGAAAATGCAGTCGGGCAGCAAACTGGAAAAGTAATAAGCCGTTGAAAGGAGAAAAAAAAAGGAGAGGAAAGAGGAAAGAGAAATGGTGTGTCGAAAAGAGCAAAAAAATGTGGCAAAGGTTCCCCACCACGCATTCCTTTGGATCTGGTTCGATGGCGTTTGTCCGCTGCATTTGCCTCCATCTGGACAGGAAGTGACATCATCACACCGGACCAAAGACGGCGACGCCGACGAGGAGGAGGACGACGAGCGTACCTGGCCGGGCCGGCTCGAGCGCGGGCTCGCGGATGGCAGACGAGTTCAGATTCCCGCCTCCTCGAGCCTCCTCATCTTCTGCGAAACCACCACGGCGAAGGGGTTGAAATGCTCTCAAGGTCAAAGGTCACGCGACGGCGTCAAGCTGACCGAGAAGCGGGCGCACGCGCGCGCGCGAGAGACTGCAGTGCAGCAGCATTTCGAATCCGAAATGTAAATTGGCTGCCGCCGTTGAGGACGCGGGCGGGCGGGCTCGCCGAGTTCATCTGAGGCCGCCGCGCCGCGCCGCTCGCCCACATCAAATAGCCCCTCACCGTCCACCGCCCCTCCCAAACCCAGCGAGAAGGAAGCCCTCACCCCATTGCTAAACTCTCCCACTCTGTGTCTGCGTGTGATGATGGAATGCGCGTTCCAGACTACGTGCAGGTCATGCACGGGTGATGTGGAGGGAAAAGCAGATACAGAAACGCAATGAACCCTTTCATGCACAAATAATGATAACCTGTCACCCGATAAGCTTGTCCACTGTCGTAACCGCTGTCCCTGAGAGGGTTTAGGGGGAAGGAGAAAAAAAAAAAAAAAAAAAAAAAGCAAAAAAAAAATTGTCTAAATGCATAAATAGGATTCGACTTTTACCACATAAAATTGCGGGGGGGGAAAAATACATCTATTAAATTCAACGTATATGGGAGATAAAAAGAAATACCATTTTAAGCACGCAAAAAAATTCTAAAAAATTGGAAAAAAATATTGATGTGCTTAAAATTGTGGGGGGGAAAGAAAAAAAACATTGAAAAAAAAATTACACAGTACAATTGTGTATAAAATGAAAATATTTTTCGAAATGCCGGGAAAAGAGTAAGAGCCTATGAGTAAATGTAGACAAATGTGAAAAAAAATGGAGTTCATATATAGGAACAACTATTCAAAGAATGAACATGTTTTAGAAGGTAAATGTGAGTGGGAGGCCTTGTTGAAGTTTTATAACGCGTAAAACAATATCTCCATATTTTTTGAACTGCATAAAATTGCAAACAAATTATAACAATATTTAAGAACAAAAACGTGACAAGTTTAAATGCCGAAAATGTGGGAAAACGTTGTGTCCAAAAATTGTGGAAAAAAAACTTTGGTGTTATAAAAATACGAAAAAAAAGTTAAAAAAAAGAAAGAAAAAAAAAGAAAATAGTTTTTAATCAACAAAAAAAAAAGGAAGACAATAGTTGCTGGATGTCTTTTTTGGTGCATAAACTATAGGGAAAATTTTTATTTTGACTACCGAAAAATATGACTCTAAAATAAATATGGAACACATCTATTTAAAAAAAAAAACAAATGTGACGACGTGGCCATTTGCCATTGAACAAAACAAATTCAGTCGTGCAAAAACGTGAGCAGATGTCGAAATTCAGATTGCGCTCGTGCATCTGGCAAAGCATCGGCTTGTGCGCGTGGCGCGGTGTGAGAAGGTGTCTCTGACTGTTTAGTATTCCGACTGACACTCAGCCTGTCTGCTATAGTCTGATGCGGCGCTCCTATACCCGCACGCTTGCACATACGCTCTCCCCGTTGCACGCGCCCGCGCAACAAGCCGCACAATGGCGCAGACACACCGCTGTTGTTGTGCCTCGCGACGGCCGGCAGACGGGAAGGCAGCAAACAAACACGTGCGCCCGCTCGCCGCATCAATAATACAAAACCAACACGAGCAAACCGATTTCCGACAGCGTGTGCGCGGCGCGTTACAGTAGAGACGCACGCGTGCGCGATGATGTATTTGTCTTTGTGTCTTGGAACACGGCCAATATTCGCTCTCTGCAAAGTAATACAACATTCAGGAGTCTAATCGAGTACTTAGAGACAAACAATCAACTGGTCGCCAGTCGGTGTCGAGGTCCAAGTAGCCAAATGTGCATTCGCGCTCCCATTTCGCGATCGTCGATGACAGTAACGGCTAACGTGTGGCAGTCGTCGGTTGCATGCATGTGCAGTACCACATTGTGCCACTGCATGCTGGCTGGCAGCAACGAGCTCGACTGGAAACGACGCAGCGTAGTTCAAGGCGAGAAGAAACGGACGACCTTCAGCATCGCATAGGAGATTTACTTTTTGCGGCAGAAAAAAAAATATCAGGTTGTACGCATTGTTGCTCCGCGCGAGTTAACGTAGCGGTTGTCTGACGTAACGTCGCAGCTGAGAGGCGGTCAATCGGCTCGTTTGGTCGATTATATGATGGCGGGGGAAATGCCGACGTGCTTCAGACAGACTGTGTAGACATGACAAAACAAAAAAAAAAAAAAAGTATGTGTGGTGTGAGGAAACAAAACTCATGTATGTAAAAAAAAAAAAAAAAAAATTCTATTATGACGAATATATTATGAATTAGGGAGAGTTTGACACCACATTTTATCTGACCAATACTCAACTCTTGCAGATGCACTGACACCAATAGCACAAGTAATTTTGATACATCAAATTGCTACTAAACTACTGACAGATCATTTTAACCCTTTCAGAGACAGCGGCCACTACACTTGACCTGAAGTTATCAGGTTCTCATTATTGGTGCATGTAAGGGTTTAAAGAAAGAAGACGATAGCATTTTCGCTCTAAACCGCATGCAATTATTGCCAATTTTCGATGACCTTTTTTTTTCCCATTTGTGTGCAATACAGTGACATCATCAACCTTATAAACACACACATTGCATTTGAATGGACATATAAGATGAGTGACATGAATGCAGTTGAAAGGAGAAACACGCTGTCAGCCATGCATGCTATTTCGTTCCAGATAATATCGTGGCCACAAGAGGGCGCAGACTGGTATCGACCGCCTTCACGAGTATTCGATACTTGGAAATAAGACTGGAATCGGCCCAAGACCGATACCTGGCGTGGATGCCTGACCACCCCGATCGTTATTATTTCCCTACAATGCGTGGCTCGAGCGCAACAAGCAACTTGGTGGGCGGGCACGGCCGCCTTTGGGCCACCTGTGGGGATGCGTCTGGTTGTACGGCTATAGACAAACGATGACTTTGACGTCAAAATTTGTCTTTTGGGTGCTGATGTTTTTGATAGTCACAAAAAGCTTTTGGATGAAAGCAACCCATGTACGATGGGTGATTACTGAAGAACAGAAAAACTTTTTTTTCCAGGTGAAAGACAAGAGTCTTGTTGTTCCTTTGGTCGGTTCGGTCGTTACATTGAGACGGAAGACAATATTTCGCGGGTTTTGAAAGATCAGTCAAAATACCGTAAAATTGCTGGCACGAAGCAAGTTCAAATGACCAAGTGATGCTTGGTTTGCGAATATGGTCACGTCGCTGCATGCTGACGCCAAAGTTGAGTCCGAGCGCAAGACGACGAGGAATAAAAGACAATCGATAGTGCCGAAAAGTCCTCTCTCTCAACTCTCCGCATTATTTATGATTAAAAAAAACAAACAAAAAAAAAACGTCCAATGCGAAACTAATGCCAACAATTCTGCAGTCCGTCATTGTCACACTTGATCGGACGGACAAACTAAATATGACCGTCGACAATTGACTCAAAGTGCCCGAGTTAAATCCTGTGATCGATACTCTTCGACGCTGATGAGCAAAACACTGCAAGATTCCACAAACTCAACAGCCACTTGATTAGATACACCACACCACCCATTGACGACAGCAACTCCGATTGACAGTTTCACGTTTCTAATATTGGGAACACTTCGTAAGAGCCTGAAAGTACTGTCGGGTGTGACGACATACAAACAAACAAAAAAAGTCTCGTTTGAACATTCTGTACATAAAATCTGTGTGTCCCTAATGAAGTGTCCAGTGTCACAGCTGACAGGCATCTCCATGTCAATGTATTCATAATAATAACCAATACGACGCTTCTGACCTATGACTTGAAAACGATCAATGGCATTGAAAAGAGATCACGAGGGCAACATTTTGCAGGTGCCGCATTGCACGCGCGCGTCTAAAAAGGGGCAAAAGTGGCGGCAAAGGAGGACGCCGAGTCGCCAACGTCCCCCCCCCCCCCTTCCCCCGCGCAGGCGCGTGCACGCCGCCGACAACTGTCACCTCGGCACACGTGCGCGGGCGGAGGAAATGACAATGCTCGGAGGCGAGCGGGGGAAGCGCGCGAGCGCGCGCGATGGGAAATGACGGAAAGGAAAAGCAAAACATACCGCAAGAGACACGATGGCGACTCGTCGTCTTCTTCTTCTTCTTCTTCTTCCTCCTCCTCGGGAGTCGGAGCGGGTGCACTCTTCCTCGGCGTCTCTCTCTCTCTCTCTCTCTCTTTTGTCGCGCTATCTGGCCATGCCTTCACTAAAGTGAGGAGGGAGGGGGGGGCACGGGGGGGTGGGAGGAGGGAATCCAGACAGAGGCGAGGGGAAGAGGAGGGGGATGAAGATGCGATGTTGAGACACTGCAGAAGAAGAGGAAGAGGAGGGGAGGTTTACCTCTCTTGGCGCGCTCTTCCGTAGCCTCCTCTCGCCTCGACTGGCGGCCGCGCGCACGCAAGCCAAAGGATGCGGAGGCGGGGGCGCGCGAGCTCATTCGCCTCGCTCTTTTATTTATTTTTTTTTATTTTATTTTTTTTTTATTCCGAGCCTGTGCGCGCGCACACGCCTCCCCACTGGGAACAAAGGACAACTTCCTGCCCACCTTTTGTCGGGCTGGGATGACTTCGGGGGTTATTAGACTTTTCATCCGTTTTTTTTTTTTTTTTTTGTTTTTGACGAATGGGAAGCGCGGCGGGCCACTTCATTAGGCACACCTGCAATCACGTGCCAATTTGTGTTGCGGCTTCGGCCGCCACGCTACTTGGCGACAGCCAATTAGATTTGGCAAATTTCAAGGGTGCAAGGCCTCTGTTGCTGATCCCGGAAATGCATGTTCCTTGCAAACGTGGTTCCACTTAAAAGGGAAATAACCAACTTCCTTTTGGTGTTGTCTATTATAGTAAAACAAGAAAACCATCAAAGAAAAATAATTTGTATATGTTTTTTTTCAAGTCCCAGGACATATGCACCCTTTAAGACAAAATTTCACCCACTCACTCTGCTTAAAAGTTACACTTGTGGCGGCTCCTTTTAACATTTAATAGGGCCAAGGAGGGGCGCTACATTGGAGCACTCGAGCTGACTGAGGTCACATTGGTTAAAAAGACTTTCATTGAGGGGTGGGCCAAGAATGGCCTGTGGTGCGCTGAGCATTGACACCTTCAAAGAGGCCACGTACTACCATGTTGGGTGCTTCCTTGCCCCCTGAAATCATTGAATGCATGTGATTGTGTTCAACATGTTTTCCCACGATGAAGGCTGACTCTTCTCCTCTTTTCCCTCTCACATCCGCAGGCCAACGTTTTGCACAACTCGAATCCCATTTTCTCATCCGTGCCTTCATTTTCACCTCATTGCCTCTGATTGTTTCATTCCTCTTCATCCGCTCTCCTACTTTGTCTTCCTTTGCCATCATTCCTCCTCCTTCTTTTCCTCCCCGTCTTCCTCACGCTTACGAGGATAAGCCTGCATCTTCTTCCTCCTCACGGGCACGCCGCCTTGCTCTCTCCATAACCGTCTTCCCCGTGACCGCAGCGATCTGAGGACATGCAGACAGAAAGCGAGAGGCGGGAATGAAAGCGAGCGTGAAGTGACGTGAAAACGCTGACCTACTTCGCTTCAATGAAAGGCGGCAAGCGCGATTATCGATGGCGACACGTTTTGTGACAAAAACTAAATACAATCAAAGAGGATGTTTCGATTCGTCACTAGCTCCCAAATTAGCATCACACAAACACTTGTTGTAGCACACAAACCTCATTCAGTGTCATGTACAGTTGGAAACTATGCTGCCCCCTAGTGGCGGTGTTCAAGGCCATCGTCATGCCGCAAGCTGGCAATTTAGGAAGAATATCAAATAAGTGCTGATTGAACATCGTTCATGTTCAGCAATGCAATGGAAACAACAAAAGGTTTTTTTTTTGTGTGTTTTTTAAAATTTTTAGTTCAAAGATGTTTTGCGTCAAAGGTCTCGTGCGGGTTCGCCAATGTCCTTCCCCAGCGCCTTCCTCCCTTCGGCGGCTGCGTCACGCTCGCACACTTCACGGCCGCTTTTAGCACCGAATTTCATTTGTGCGGTGGCGACGTGTTTACTGGGCAGGTCTCCACCGTGTGTAGGTGTTTTCTTTTTTTTTTTTTTTAATTTATTACCCTCCCCCTGCCCCCCTCCCACCTCCCCTCCTTCCGCGGCAGCAGCCCGCAGCACGTTGCAGGCTCAGTGGGAGAAAGTCAATTAGAGTGAGGCCGAGCCTGGCTGGCGGCGGGCTTACGGGAGTCAGATAAGAGTGGGGAGATGGCAGCTGCCGAGGCTCGCCTGGCAGGATGCATGGGCGGCCAAGCGCTGAACTTTGCCCTCCACATGCAGACGGATAATGCTGGCACCAGCCAGCCAGCCACTGCTCCCCCACCCCCCTCCTTCTTCCATTTACGAATGAACTTTCTCAAATGTCCACATACGCAAATGTACAATGAAGGCATATTTGTTCCAAACTCACCAGGGAAAGATCGTCTGGAACGCACTTCAATGCTACACTTGCTCTGGGATCACGTGACAAGTTGGGCCCACTGCCAAGTAACGAGAACCACGAGACACAACCATAACTTGAGAGTCGAAGCGACCACCAAATAAGAATGGAAAAACTCAACTTTGCAACAAAAGTTAAGATAATATCATGAGACGCAAAACCTGCACTCCCCTCCCAGGGCATCTCCCTTTTTGGGACATCCACATTGCATTTTGGGGACCCGCACACTGGAATTTAGAGACCACCATGAGTCAACAATCAGAAATACCATATTGGCCCAAATATAAGACTGTGTTTTTTGCATTGAAATAAGATTGAAAAAGTGGGGGTCGTCTTACATTCGGGGTCTAGACATTATACCCATTCACAACGCTAGATGGCGCCAGATACCATTGAAGCGAATGCTGAACTTGACTCCCCAGGCCAAAGTGAACCCCTGTCACGAAGAATAAAAATAAAAATAGCGGTAGCACGAAGAAGAAAAATAAAAAATAGCGGTAAGAAAGAAAAGAGAAGAAAATAATAGAAACGATAACAGAAAATGGAGAAACATAGCGACAATCTGGAGAAAAGTGGGTCAAAGATCGGCCAGGTTAACCGGCAGCTGAGGAGAAGTTATGATGTAATTTACATTTCAAAAACCAGAAGCCATTCATTTACGAATGTGATTGCACTTTAGTTTACATATTTAAATGTTCAGATATTAAGATTTGAATGAGGCAAAATAACATGCTTTTTCTCTCAAATATATTGTTAGAATCATTTGTTTCAGATGTACTGTAATTATTTTCTGTATAAAAATTAATTTGGTGTTCAAAAAGTCTTTATTCAAACTTAAGTCTTGAAAAAGAGGGAGTCGTCTTATAATCAGGGCCGACTTATATTCGGGCCAATACGGTACTCAGACCTCCATTCTTCAGTTTTCTTCAGTTCTGCAAGCCAAGTTCATGCTCAATCGGATTGTGGTCTGGGGATTGACTTGACTTGCAGAACATTCCGCTTTGTTTGCTTTGGTATGATGCTTGGGATGGGTTACCATCCATCTGGATTGTAAAGCGTTCTGATTATCAGATTGCCCCAAATACTTGGGAATTCATTCTGCTGCTTTTTGTCAGTAGCCGCATCATCCTGAAATACAAAAAAGAGCTGAGCAGCCAACCCTCAGCCCCGTGACTTTTACGCCCTTCAAAAGTGGGACGCGTAGCGTATATATCAACCTGTGCCGTATCACCTGACTTCGATGCAACTCCCCTCACATTCAAGCTCAAATTTTGTTCCGTTGATGTCCCGATATTTATGAACCTGACACATATTTTTGTTGTAATGTGACAGAATTTTTGGTTGAATGCGAATGGCACATTTGGATTTTTCCTTGTGTTATTACGAAAATCGAAGTTTCCATGCGCACTTTCCAATAAACAAGTGCGAGTAGGCGTCTATCCTTCCTTCCTGCCCGTTGTCTTGGTGGGATTCAAACTTGCCATAAAAGTCAAGACGGCCGCGGGGTGGCTTTGCATAGCTCGCCAAAATGTCGATTCTCTTCAGCGGTAATGAAGCCCCGCATGAGCAGAATCTGCCAAGTGCGAGCGTGAACTGGACCGGGCCGCGCGGAACAAGACGAGGCCCGACCGACTGAATGCAGCTGACGGGAAGCGGGAGGAGCCCGGCCGAAGCTTGGCCGCTCCCATAAAGGTCGCATCTCTGTCTTGGCATTTTGATTGGCTCTGGGTTTTGTGAAGGTGAAACCATGCTGTGGCCATGGAAACACTCCCATATTGTACTTTATAAAAATATAGAGTCATGACATGTTTACATAAAATGTAAAGAATGAACATTTTTGACACGTCTGCTTCAATTTTATGCATCAAAACAGTCAGTTCAGTAAATTGCTCTTTGCAGAGGATAAGGAATATGTCCATGAGGATAATGTTATATTTTCTGGCCATTGGTTGAAATATCCGTTTTTCAAAGGTCTATAGGATCTCCCATTACGTGTGAGCATTGAGATAAGAATATAAAATCATCTTTCGGCTTATCCAGGCCTCAGGTTTAAGTAATTTTAGCAAACTGGATTTTAGACTTAAAGTGACTTTTAGGCAGAATGAAGACCTTCATTTTGGGAACTCACATTGCTTTTAACTCATTCACTCCCAAAGACGTTTTTAAACGTCTTTTCAGACTTGGTCTAGAATTGGCTGGTACTGAATGAGTTTTAAGGGGCATGGGAGAGCCTGGCAGCAAGAGGTCACAAAAGTTTTTTTTTTTTTTTTTGCAAAGAGTGAAGAAAAGTTCCAAAGGTTACTAGATTTTGTGCAAAGTTGCCTTACCTTGAACTGCTTGCTTGTCACTGGTGTGTAAGGCCTGTGAGGAAGAGAGAAAGAAAAACCTGTCACAATGGCAAATAGCGTTGGACAATTTGCAAATAATTCATTCAAGTTGGGACCATTTTTCTTTTCTTTTTGTAACCATATTCCCGAGGTTAGAGCAACCGCAAAATACTTATATTCAATTTTTAAATTGGACATTTTACTTTATAAAGGCCGCATGACCCAATCCAAACAACAAAAGATGTCGACTCCTGGCTGATGATGAGGTCAAACTCCCGACTGCGCGCAATGAAATTCGCCCGCTGAGTTTCGTCCAGTGCGGCACAGTCATGTCGACGAAACTCAAGAGTGAGAAATTGCAAATGTCGGCCGCCGCGGCTTCGGAAAACAAGAGAAGTTTTGTGGCCGCGGGTGTTGAGGACACAGCGGCTGGTTTGTAATTCGCAGCCTCCGTTCGCAGGGAGCGTCGACCTCAGCAGAACATCTCCCCCGGATAACGGTATAGAAAAACTTCACGCATCCGTGCTGTTGACTTAGTCCACTTTACACTTTGTTCCTTCCCTCCAGCGGGGCGCCACTGCGGTTCCATGCCAGCGCGCCGGCGTTGCTTAACGAGGATGGCGCCGGTGAGGAGGTGAGCGAGCAGAGATGAACTCCGACCTGCAAGAGGCGCTCTCTCTCTCTCTCACGCCTAGACTGGCTCGCCTCCGGCCGAGTGGCCGTGCTATCCGCTCGCTGCCAGGAACGTGCAAACCGGAGAAGGACGGGCAGAGGGGAGAGGGCCACAGTCATGATGAAAAACATGATGATGGAGGAGGGAAGGAGTGCAACAAGGATGGAAACAAGGAGGGAAAGAGGGAAGATAACAATGATGCAAAAAAAGAAAAGGCAAAATGAGAGGAAGGAAACAACAAAGGCAACAATAAAGGAAGGAAGGAAGACAAACGGGAAGGAAGGAAAACAATGACGCAGAAAGGAAGGAATCAAGGAAGACATCCGTAAGGGTAGAAAGGAAACAGGGAAGCAAGAGAGCAAAATGAAAAGGAAGGATCAAAAGACAAAATGGGCGGGAGGAGTGAAATTAGGATGCAAGAAAGGGAGACAAAAAGGAACGAAGGTAACAAGGATGGAGACGGTGATGGAAGGAAAGGCATCTTGGAAGCAAGACAAATCACAATGGAAGGAAAGGTGACACTGAGAAATTAAGCGGAAATTGAAGGAAAGAAACAAGGAAGGCAACTTGGGAAGAAACAAATATGCTCACAAGCAGGACAGGAAAGAGGCAAGGTAACAAAAAGGGACGGCAAAAACAGAAAACGGGTAAGGCAACAAAGAAGGAGCGATGACAACATGAAAGTGAGAAAGGATTGCCAAGGAAGGATGAAAGGAAACAAGGACACGAGAAAATAAGGATCTCAATCGCTTTCCAGTTCGACTAAATAGGACGAAGGCAAACGCTGTGCAGGCTTTGGGCGCCCCCTGGCGGTCAAGAGAAGCCACGACTTGCCACTAAATAAGCACTTGAGGTTTTCCTCCCACGCAGACGACCCCCAAGAGCTAATCCTCTCGCTCAGTTTCCAGCGGTCCTCCGTGCACACATTCTTCCTACGCTTCCTCGCGTCCCCTGACTCCAAACTTCACGCGACATCACAAACCTCTCAACCAACACGAAGGCTGAGGCCTAAAACAAGTTTATTGGAAAAGGAATAAAAAAACCAGTAAGAACATAGGGGCCAGCGGGGCGGGGCCTCAGTTAACAACAAGACGACGACGGAGATGATGCCGGTGACGAACACCTCCATAAAGCAAAACGTGGTTCTGGGGGTGGGGGGGTCAGTGGAGCGCCTGCTTGGACTTTGCCGCTCCTTCTCTGGATAGCCTGTCGGCCTCCTCGTTGCCTCTGTAGCCCGCGTGGCCTGGGATGTGCATCTGCAACAAAACCGCACACGATTTCAATGCACGTTCCTTCCCAAATGTTCTTTTATTATTGTAAAGCACATTGAGTTACCTTGAGTATGAAAATCAAGGTGCCTTGCCTTGGCCTTAATAGGCTTCGTCAAATTGTGTGACACGAAAAATAAAACACTAGCTCTACCATCCGCCTATTTGTTGCATTAACTCATTCAGTACCAGCCAATTCTGGACCAAGTCTGAAAAGATGTTTAAAAACGTCTTTGGGAGTGAATGAGTTAAAAGTTCTCGCCAAACAGCCAAGAGTACACTTTCATTTGTTGACTCCCATGTCACTCACCAGGGCCTGCCTTTCAAAGCCACACGCATGCAAGGTCACAGATACTACAACAATGGAAAATGGGAGGATGGCAACCCCAAGTGGACGAAAATAATAAATGCACCTCCTATGCGTATTTCGTACTCATCTTGTTTTACCCGATGACTCAAGCAATCAATTTCAAATACATTCAATAGCCCCTGCCCCTAAAACAAAACACTGTACAGTTATGATTAATTGATGAATTGGATTTAAAAATAAATCATGTACATCGCTTTACTCAAAAGCAGGATTTGATTTCAAATTGAAAGTGCAGAAAATACGCAAAAAAAAAAAAAAAAAAAAAAGATTTTGGATTCTTCAATTTCTGGCTGGGTCCATCAGAAAATGAGCAAAAATGTGAACTAGTGTTTTCCCAAAGTAAAATCAGATGTTTACAAAATGTCTTATTTTGATAACCAGTCTGCATCCATGGATGATGGCAGAAATTGGAGAATGTTTATAACTGAGAGGCCTAAAGTCCAAAGATTTGGACAATTTGCAGTTCAAACGAGGTCTCTAAACAATTAGCAAACGTACCCAGGCCACCTCCAGCTCGGCGCTGAGCCGGTCCAGCCTCTCAAAGTCGTCCTTGTTGGTGACGCTGCCGCCAGACTTGAGCTGCCAACCGTTCAGCTTCCAGTTCTTCACCCACTTGGTGATGCCTAAACGAGAGCCGCGCCTTCGATCAGTCATCGTCCAAACCGTTCCTGGCTTTCAAACGTTGCGATGAAATGCCGCTGTGTGTTCTTGTGTTGGTCACCGACCGTTGATGGTGAATTTGCTGTCCGTGTAGACCAGCAGCTTCTTGATGTTTTGTTCTTTCGCTTGTTGCAGCGCCATGCACGCCGCCTGGTGTGCACACAAGAGATGGTTTCGAAAGAAATGCATTTTACTGGGTTTTCACAAATATCGAATGTCTGATTTGAATCCCCATTGGCCTATCGAAAAAGCAAACTACAAAGACATTATTCCAAACCTGTTTTGCATTTCTCAACTATGGTAAACTCCTGATTCGACACAAGTGGATTCATCAATTTTGGGATTTTTTTTTTTTTTTTAAATCGATATTTTAAAAATATTTTTTTTCTTTAGGGGAAGGTAAACCGCCATTTTTTGTGGAAAACACTTAATGGCAGGCTATTCAAGATTGTTGTGGGGTCACAGAAATGAGTTTTATTTCCCCCCCCAATGCATTTCAATGGATCTGAATTCGATGCAATTTTTCGGGTGGGTTTGCTGCATTTTTTTTTCCTTCACAAAGGGAAAATTAGTATTTCGTCTGTGAAATCTGTGTCCCTCCCTTTCATCAAAAATCCATGTAAACATGCTCATGAAGAAGTCAAACAAATTAAAAGATCCAACAATTTACCATAACGAGCCGTCAAACTACAGAGTCCAAAAGTTGCTTAAAAAATAAATAAATTAAAAAAGATACAATAAATAAATATATGTCCTGATAAATGAGCTCAAATGAATAGCTACAACAGAGATTTAGCCCATCAGCACATTCCATTCCTTGCCTGGATTTCTGCACGTTGGTTTGTTTGTCTCCCCTCTAGCGGCTCAGCAACATTCCTGAAAAGGACATTTTATTTTCTTTGGTTGTCAAGTGATGTAGTGGCCGTCGTGTGTGTGTGTGATAACATGAGTGTTTCCTCACAGAGGATGCTGGGGACCCCAGTAGACGCCGATGCCAGCCCGAGCGCCACATTTGCCGTTGCTGGAGCAACATCCGTCCGTGTAAACCACCACGGCATCACCTGTACACGCACGCCAGCAGCATTGCCGATGCATTCAATAGATTCATTTTAACTGCTGTCACGGAGGGTGTTCCTCCCACTTGATCACTGTACACTCACACAACACAACGCACACACACAATGCAACACACACACACACACACACACACACACACTTGTTACCCATGTACGTGAATCCATCTTTGTTGTCCGAAGACGAACTCTGGTTGAGTTTGACGCGTTTGGACGGCACTATAGCTTTCTGTTGCTGCTGCTCCTCGTCCTCCTCCACGTGACTTCTCTTCTTGCCGAGCGGAATGTACTCCAAAGGCTCTGGCCCTTTTTTGGGAAGCAAATACACCTCGGGTTCCACTGCTAAAACAAAGAAAAAAGAAAAAAATGAGAGTAGGAAACAACTTATTTGGAGAATTCCCTGCATTAAATGAGTGTTGAGATGAAGCAGAAGAGTAGAAGTCCTCTGCGTATGCACCTTTAGGCAGCGGAGGTGCCGCAGACGCTTCCAATCCTCGGACGAAGGCCCACGCGTCCTTCTCTGAGGCAAATTTCTTAAAGGAGGCAGATGGGAATTTGTCCACCTGGGCCTTACACTCATCCCTGCAGGGCAAACAAAATTGAAAAGCACAAATGAGAACCATCCCAAAAGAAACTCCACAGCTGCAGTGATAAAACTAATTTTACATCAGCTGTATGATAGTAGAAGCGTGAATAGGCGATAGTTGTTATGACCTGTAGTAGTTTCTCTCTATCTATTCAGTCTCTGCAAAGCATTGATTCCCAACCAGTACAGACTTTTCTGTCTCTCTTTTACAGTACATTTGGATTTATGGAAATACCAAAGAGGAGTCATTTGTGTGCCAAACTATACAGCAACAACATAAAAAAGTGTCACAACGTTTAGCTACTGTCTTGTTGTGTTGAACATGAAAAATGCTTTCGAAGCCGTTGCCGTGGAAGACAGAGTTGTCTCCATGTAAATACGACGAGAAGAGTCATATTTGTGCCGAACAGAAGAGAGAAAAATGGGCTTTACAAAAGGTTTGAAGTCAATATCGAGCTGATTTCTTATTTGGCTGCACTTGAAAATTATTTTTATAACCGCGGAAAATCTCGAGGGTGTACGGCAGGTGCCGCCAGCTCTCACAACAAAACGCCATTTCCATAAAGACACAACAGATTTGTTTGACTGACTCGTCTCTCACCAGGAGTTGTAGACACCAGGTTGGAATCCTTTTCTCACGGCGTAGAAAAACTTTCCCTTGGCCATGTCGTCGGCGGAAAAGCCGCAGACGCTTCTCGTCAACGTCACTGCCTTGAAAAGACGAGCTAATCTCAGCATGACAGTCAGCGAGCAGCCGGCAGATGCACGCAGGCGGCTGCCATCTTGACGCGGACGCGAAGAAACGGCGTGAGCGCGTTTGATTGTTCGATAGAAAACGATGCAAACGTAGCTTGACTTGCAGCAAGTGGCACCAGACGCCAATGTTATGCTAACCCTTCGTCTGCGCTACACACGTCAAAATAATTTCACGTTAAGACAGTAACGATAAAAAAAGGCTGCTGCGTCTTTAAAGCATTTTAAGGGTCTCCATAGAAGAGCTTAGGTAGCTTAGGAGCCGAGACAAATAAAGTTGAAATTGAACCTGTGCGAAAAACGAAAACTTCTCTGTCCTATTTCGCGCTGCGCGTTGCTTTAGCAGCACAGCGGGATTTTTGTGTCGCCACCTGGTGGACGGGAGGCTTCACGGCAACAACTAACGTTATAAACAAGTGCAACAAAGGAGCATCCGTTTCTTGTTTTTAAGGTTACAATATTACTTATTGACAGTAACCTACAAATTTCCAACGTTTCCCATTACTACTTTTGTCACAGTACATATTTAGCTCACACTACGACTTTACTTGCTTTTGAGATAAATATCAGACTAGAGAAACTGTAAAACTGCCATTTAATCATTACTACGACTTTACTTGCTTTTGAGATAAATATCAGAGAAACTGTAAAACTGCCCTTTAATCATGAAGGGCTCCTTCACAAAGAAATTCCACATATCGAAATGAAAATATTTAACTCTGTGACTGCTCTGTCTGTCATCATCCATGACAATATACAGCGGACATAAAACGTCTACACACCCACGTTCAAATGCCACGTTTTTGTAATGTTAAAAAAAAAAAAGACAAAGATAAATCATTTCAAAACCCTTTCTTCCATTAATGTGACCTTCAACCTGTACAATTCTCTTTGGAAAAAAAAAGAGATCCCTTCGAGAGGGGAAGTAAAAATAATCATTTGTCAGTGTTGTGCTGCTAGCCTGTAAAATCTGAAAGGGTTAGCAGCTCGGGAGAAAAAAAAAAGGAAAATAAATATCGGAAACGACAACAGCTACAATAAGCACAAATAGCGGAGACAACTTGTTCAATTTCTCTTTATTTGAAAACAACAATCATGTTTGTTTGCATGTCATCGTACACACACACACACACACGCGCACACACACACACACACACACACACACACACACACATTTGTGAGAGTATTACTGTACATGTATTGTATGAACCAGCACAACACCGAACTTTCTTTTCATAAGCGCGTGACGCGACGTGGCGTCTCTGCCACGTTTTTGTAATGTTAAAAAAAAAAAAGACAAAGATAAATCATTTCAAAACCCTTTCCTCCATTAATGTAACCTTCAACCTGTACAATTCTCTTTGGAAAAAAAGAGATCCCTTCGAGAGGGGAAGTAAAAATAATCATTTGTCAGTGTTGTGCTGCTAGCCTGTAAAATCTGAAAGGGTTAGCAGCTCGGGAGAAAAAAAAAAGGAAAATAAATATCGGAAACGACAACAGCTACAATAAGCACAAATAGCGGAGACAACTTGTTCAATTTCTCTTTATTTGAAAACAACAATCATGTTTGTTTGCATGTCATCGTACACACACACACACACACGCGCACACACACACACACACACACACACACACACACACACACATTTGTGAGAGTATTACTGTACATGTTTTGTATGAACCAGCACAACACCGAGCTTTCTTTTCAGAAGCGCGTGACGCGACGTGGCGTCTTCACCCTCAGCTGGCCTTCACCAGGTACAAAGAGAGATTAGAAAAAGGCAGACGCACACACGATCATACAACTGAATATTTTCACCATCCGGAGAATTTGAATGGCGTCGAGAATAAATAATTTTAAAAAAATGACGTTTTTTTTCTTAAAAAACAAACTACTCACACACGAGCTTCATGTACACAACATGTATGTATATGTAATATGTATGTACGTTATCTGTACATATGTACATTTACACGCTTATTTTTGCGGCTTCAAACCTATTCTGGAAAGTTTTCGACGACAGCGCAAGGAACGGGATTGATTATTAGGATTTTTTTTTTTTATTGTTTTCAAAAAAGTCCCACTTGACTGCCAACGTCTGGAACGGAGTTTGGGCTGCCGTGGTAACTTTCGAGTCCCTCGATGTTGGCTGTGAGTGTACGCACAACATGGCAAAAAGCCAGAGGAATGACGTGAATTTTTTTTTTTAAAGTCAAACGCAAGAAAGGCCCGAGATGAAGTCACGTGGATTTTTACCAGAATTCGCAATCTATTTGATTGACAGTTGACAGGAAAAAGGGGCGTGGTTTCTGCGCACTCAACTGACACGCCCACAGCATTCGAGAGTGGTTTGATTTTTCGCTATTTTCAAACGTCTTTTTTGGGGCAACTGTTTTATTATTCAAATTTGACAGGATCGTCCACAACACTTTTCTCTGTAGTAATAAATTTCATTTCAAACGACAGTACTATTCACTTTAAAGGACTTTAAAAGATACAGCGGGGGGAGGGTCGAGGATGTAGCAGTTTATAGGACGTAGAATATGGGTGGGGTGTGGGGAGGGTTGAATTCAGTGAATGCAGAAACATTGCAAGGAGAAAATTCCTGAAAATATCACCACAAGAAGAAGAAGGAGAAGAAGAAGAAGAAGAAGAAGAGCAGCAAGAAAATGTACAAGCCAAAAGGACTTAATGCAAATGTATGGTCATGTCAAGATTATCGAGCGAACGGATGAAGTCATATGCAGTCTAAATATTGTTGACACATCCTCATGTCGTGAGTATGTACTGCCGATGTAAGCAATTAAAAGCATGCGCGACATAGAAAAAGGCGGCCACCACAGAAATAAGAAATAAAAATGTACAATTTATCAAATATGGTAACAATTTTCATCATCATCATCATAAATAGCATTATTTCATTACTGCTGCTGTACACATACACAAAAAAAGCATTTTCACTCCTATAAAAATATGTTTTAGTGCAACCGTACATCATAAGAATAATTCGTCACTTCACATCGCTTGTCCAGAATGTAAGGTGTCAATCAAAAAAGGAGGCGGAGGAAGGGGCGGGGCATGAAGTTGATCAGGGGACTGCTGAAATGAACAGAAACACCCAGCAAAGGCACACGGGGCGGATTCTTGTTTTTATTTTCAGAATTATTATTGTTGTTATTATTCAAGTACCACTTGACTACCTTGAAGCTGGCCGGCCCCCACTCACGCACATTCACACGCGCACGCGTCCTTTCGAAAGAACATCTCCCAACGTGAATTTTGTGTACGTGTGTCTGTTTGCGAGTGAGTGCTTGTGCGACTGCATGTTGGGTGTGCATGCCTGAGTGTGTGAAAGCGTGTGCGTGTAAGAGTGTTTATCATATTTGTCTCTGTGTGTGTGTGTGTGTGTGTGTGTTATTCCAGAACGAAAGAAAAGCGAATAAACTGTGCAAAATTTATGTTGTTGTCATTTCGTTGCACGCCTACGATATGTCTTTGCTGGTCTTTGTGCTTTGTGGGGCGTCTGCGGGCGTCCGGGGCGCGGGCGAGGGGCAACGTCGGGAGGCTCTAAAGTGCTGAGACCCTGGCGGCGCGGGCGATGGTGGCGACACGGCGGCAGGCGGCGAGCGCTCAGGTTGTCCTTCCTCCGGCGAGGAAGCGGAGTGTGGCAGTCCCTTAACGCGGTCCCAACCCCCTCGCTTCCCGTCGGCCAGTTCGTCGGGGTCGATGCGCAGCGAGGCGATGGCTTTGGTGCACGTTCGGATGCTGTCTTCTTGCTCCCGTATGACGAGCTCTGCCACGACGGGAGGGGGAGACCCCGACGACACCCCGATTGCTCGCCCTCTTCCGAAAGGGGCGAAGGCCTCCAGGTTTTCGGGGTCCTCGGACGGAAGTTGGCGCGGGGGGAGGCGGGGCGCGGCCTGTTGTGCCCCCTGTTGGCTCAGAGGAGCGCTGCGTGACGTGGGTACGGTGTGCACCATTTGAATCCCGCCGATGGGAATCATCGGGAACGGGGAACGCACCTGACACAAACCAAATACAATTTGCTGTCACTATAGTATCACAAAAGGAAGTTTGGGAATTGCAATTCAATATGGTAAATTAAAAACATTGTGTGTGTGTGTGTGTGTGTGTGTGTGTGTGTGGGGGGGGGTGAAGTTAAATAAAACGTAACAAAATGTGATTTTATTAGACAACGTAATCATTCTATTGCATGTGTTATAGAATATGATATGATAAATGTTACATGTGGGGAATAAATTTGACATATAATAACATTAAATACATTAAATAGTACAGTAACATTAAATTAAAAAATGTTGTTTCATAAAAGATGATGTGATAAATTTAAATAAAATATGCTAAATTAAAATAGAGGGTGGCATGATGGTTGACTGGTTCACTCGCCACCTGCCCCCACACTGCAAAAATATAGTGTTCAATTCCAGCCTCGGCCTTCCTGTGTGCCTTCCTTCCATGGGTTTTTTTTCCGGGGACTCCGGTTTCCTTCCACATTCCAAAAACATGCTTGATAGAATGCTAAATAGCCCCTAGGTGTAACTGTGAGCGCGAATGCTTCTTTGTCTATGTGTGCCCTAAAACTGGTTCAGGGTGTCTCCCGCCTACTGCCCGAAATCAACCGGGATAGGCTACACCGCGCCCGCGACCCTGATTAGGATGAGCAGCTCAGATAATGGATGGATGAAAATAGTAGAAATAGCAGAAGTACCTGCAGTTGTGAATGAAGAGGGAGGTGACTGAACAAGACCTGATGGGGTGGACTGGACTGGTTATTGCCCTGATCTTTCCCCGCTGGGGAACCGGGAACACATTCCTGGGATAAAAGAATAAAATAAAAAAGACTTTAATGAAATTCCATATGACCTGGAAAACGTTGGCCCATCCTATTATGTCTATTAACCAGATGAGGGCGCTAAAGGCCTAACACGAAGCTGAAAGGCCATTTTTCAGATGACCTACCGTGTCCATTTCTCCACCGGCGGTCCTGCGACGTCCTCGAGGGCCCAATTCCGCCTGACTCAGCAGCCCAGCGAGGTGAGCCGACCTCAGGCCTCGCGAGCCGCTCTGCTGGCTGCAAGACAACAAGCAAAAAGCGCATTAATATTCCCGGAACACCAGAAAATAGGACTTTATTTTTTTCCCGGAGAGTCAGACTTTTTAACCCAACAAACAAGGTTTTTTATCTTGGAAAAGTTGCAACCTCATTTTGTTGAAAAAAATCTGACTATTCCCACCAGTTTTTTGCACAACATTTATTTAAAAAAAAAAGTGTGATTGTAACACCCAAAAATAGGGTTTCGTAAGATTGTTAAGTGGTTTACAATCCGCGCATTAATATTCCCGGAACACCAGAAAATAGGACTTTATTTTTTTCCCGGAGAGTCAGACTTTTTAACCCAACAAACAAGGTTTTTTATCTTGGAAAAGTTGCAACCTCATTTTGTTGAAAAAAATCTGACTATTCCCACCAGTTTTTTGCACAACATTTTTTTAAAAAAAAAAAAGTGTGATTGTAACACCCAAAAATAGGGTTTCGTAAGATTGTTAAGTGGTTTACAATCCGTCTGACTGACCTCTGCAGGAGGAGGTGCTGATGAAGCCCGCGTCGAGGCGAGTTGGGCCGTATCATGGCTTTGTGGCGTCCTCGCGGCGACAGGTCTCGCTTCCCAGGAGAGGTAGGGCCCGGCAGCGGGGCAAGCAGCGACAGGTGCCCCCTCCTGGGGGACAGCTCACGCCGACAACCCCCCAAGTCCCGCTTGGGGGACAAGTGGCGCAGCGGTGATGCGTCTCGCCGAGGTGACGGGCCGCGGGGTGAGCCATCGCCATGCGGCGAGAGGTACTGCCGGGCGGCCGGCGACGAGCAAGGCGAGACGGGGGACGAGCAGCCTGAGTAGTCGGGCCCGGGGGAGGAGAGGCGGGAAGATGGCGAGGGGAAATCCTGTGAGAGGTCTTCGTCCATGGGGGGTTGCGAATGTCCCGGCGCCCCCTGCGGCGTGATGTGGATGCTGGGCACGGTGGTGAAGTAGCCAAAAAGAGGCGGCGATGGCTGAGAGGCAGCCGCTGCGATGGGGACGCCGTACGGGCTGGCCGAGCGGGACGACGTCCTGGGGGTGGAGTCGCCGTCGCAGTCGTCGTCCTCGTCGTCTTCGTCGTCCACCTCATCGCCGTCGTCTTCCGAGTCGTCGGCGTCGGAAAACTGATGATCGGCCAGGGCCTTGGGTCGCGCGCCGGCTTCCTCGCCGACGTCTGCGAAAAGCAAGTTATCAGCGTGTCAGCGAAGCCTCAGTATCGTAATCCCCCGTTCTCAACAGGGCAAAGAGAACAAGCTCTGCTGTCAAAAGCAAAAAAACACGAGGAATTCCCATTAAAACGTTTCAAGTTGCCTATATTCAGCCGTTTTCAAGGCCCACCGAATATTTTCACCCAAAAAAAGTTGCTTCAGACTTTTTCTAGACCTCAGTTATTAGCAGTAGATCATGGGTTGGTTTTACCCAAAAAAAACAAAAAACAAAAAAAACAGTTTCTGACCAAAAACTGGATGAAACATTAGAGTGAACAGTGACTTTGACACTGCTTTTTGCTTTTTGGACACGTCAACTTATAAAATAACAAAAACAAGACTACCACTGGGAATTATGATGGCCAAAGAATCCTTACTTTACTCTACATTTAACGTATTGGCCCAAATATAAGACGGCCCTGATTATAAGACGACCCCCTCTTTTTTGAAAAAAAAACCTCAAGTTTGAAAAAAGACTTTTTGAACACCAAATTAATTTTTATACAGAAAATAATTACAGTCCATCTGAAACAAATGATTACAACAATATATTTGAGAGAAAAAGCATGTTATTTTGCCTCATTCAAATCTTAATTTCTGAATATTTAAATATGTAAACTAAAGTGCAATCACATTCGTAAATGAATGGCTTCTGGTTTTTGAAATGTAAATTACATCATAACTTCTCCTCAGCTGCCGGTTAACCTGGCCGATCTTCGACCCACTTTTCTCCAGATTGTCGCTACGGTTCTACATTTTCTGTTATCTCTTCTATTATTTTCTTCTCTTTTCTTTCTTACCGCTATTTTTAATTTTTATTGTTCGTGACAGGGGTTCACTTTTGCCTGGGGAGTCAAGTTTAGCATTCGCTTCGATGATATCTGGCCCCATCTAGCGTCGTGAATGGGTATAATGTCTAGACCCCGAATATCAGACGACGCACACTTTTTCAGTCTTATTTCAATGCAAACAACACCGTCTTATATTCGGGCCAATACTGTACTTTACTTTTACAACCTCAGTTGGAGTGTCAGGTGCCTAAACTTGTGCAACTTCCAGTGCGCTGGCATTTCTCTCCTCAAAAACATTGGCTAATTTGCTGGGGATAGGTTCCACACCAAAATGTCAATTTGTGACTCGCGAACGGCAAAGTTGTGCTTACCGACATCATCGGCCTCGCCGTCATCCACGGTAGACGTGGACACGCCCAACTCCAGACACTTTTTCAGGTGAGCTTTTGATTTCATGTGCTTGGTCAGATTCCCTGCACAAAGGCACATTGCGTGATGTAAGCCGTTCATTTCTCTTACACAAAAACTGCTCGCTCAGGAAAATTAAATGTTGTCCGACAAAACCTGAAGTGGCTACCTTTGGTCTTGAAGGCAAAGTTGCAGAACTTGCAGACATAGGGCCGCACGTCGGTGTGCGTGCGGATGTGTTTCTTCAGCATGCTGGGTTTCTTGCAGCGAATGCCGCACTCCTCGCAGATGTATTTGCCCCGACCGCGCCCGCGCACGTACACGTAGTCTTCGTTGGACTTGTACCTGTGCAGGGAATACACTAACCGTCACTTACATTCAGAGAAAGTGCACTTTATCTCACAAAATGATTCACCTGATCAAAATACAGAATCACAAACATTATGCGGTCAATGCGACTCAAATCAAAACAATAAAGATTGTGGGGATGTTAGCCGTAAGCTAGCAGACCTTCGTTCAGATGAAATAAGATGTTTTGGTGAAACGTGAGTGTTATCTGGAATATCTGAAAACGTGTATGGCCGTTTGGGAGGGCGAGTGCAGATAAAGTTTTCTGTTCTTTCTTCGGCCATGAAACTTATTTCAAGATCTCCAGCAGCAGGACGCGTGTCACAGAAGGGGAAATTTCCGACTGTTGTTGGTCAAAGTGGAACGCTGGAGAACATCCAGAATGTTCCGACGGCGCCTGACTCATGGAGACACTTCCCGTCCGGCAGGTGACGCCGGCTGTCAGGACCCGGTTGTGTTTGGAAAGAACGAGATGACGCTTGCACAGCTGCGTCCACTTAGAGAATGAAGGAAGACGCCAGCGTCCAAACTGGCGACGGGATAAATGTCCACTGTAACGTCCTTTTTAACACTCGCTTCTTGAGTTACTTTGTTTGCGTCTTTGCTACCCACAAGCATCTTTTGGGCATGAACGAGAATAATTTGACTGTGTGCTGATCTCGTTGCTGATGGAATGTTTCATATTTCCTTCCGTCAAAACAATGTCATTTAAAAAAAAAAAAAGGCAAGCCCGACCTCGGATGTAGATTGACGATTTGCTTTCCAGGGGTCTTCAGTTCACGACAGCTTCTACTGTGGCAACGTAGCCCCAATTTGTATGTTTGTCACTAACCTATGCTAATGGCTGTCAAGTCAAAATTAGCACTTGTATAAAAACATAAAGCATAAAACAATCCAATGGAAAAAAAATGGAAATATAGTGTTATAATACAGCAAACTAGTTCATTGTGTGTTGTAAGTAACCTTGAAATTTCACGTCGGCACCATCCTAAAATGAGGAACCGCCTGTAATATTTTTTACTACCCGTCTGTGACCCACTTGTGGGTTCTGATCCACCAGTTGAGAATCACACCTTAAAAGCAGAATAGCAAGTCGTGACTCATGGAGAATTGTGGACTCGAGTCGTGGTGATGACAACTTCGCCAAAACGCCATCAGACTGCTCAAACTGATGCTTGTTTGATGAAAGTGCTAATGCAGTGGCTAGCAAAACATATGTTAGCATTAGTTTGTGACTCGCTAGGTTGAGGTCAACTTATTTCTTCAAACAGACTGGAGACTAAAGTATATGAATACGTAGTCACACAGTACAGTAAGTCACGCTCAGTTTTAAACGTGTGAAAATAAGAGTTACATCGCTGCCATGGGAACGGATCGCCGTCATAAACCGAGGACCCCAGTGAAAATGGCAGAATGCTCCCAATGCGAATGCGAACACGCTTGTGAGAAAAAGCTTGAGAGTAAAAGAACAATAGCTAGCCAGCTGTCATTTTGAGTGTTTTTGTCCTTGTGATATCTTTAACAGACTTCTTTCTGGCTGACTCACACGGACACAAAGAACAAGCTGTAAAAGACTCTTGTCGAGCTGGAAAAGTGAATAGCTCGCTTTAAACAGATGTCTTTCAAGTTCACTCACAAGTCAGCTTTTTTGCTTTTTGATTTGGGGTTTCGGATCACTTCCTGATCTTTTCCTATCCGTCTGTCCATCATCCGTCCATCCATTCCCATTATCATCACTAGCCAATCCAAGCCGACTTTGAGTGAGAGATGGGGTGGTGTCGGACAAATAAGAGGCGCCAATGAAGCTAATGTGCATGTGTTTGGAATTAGGAGGATAGCTGGAGGTGAACTCCAGACTTGGTCGCCATGCTACATTTTGATATTTCATTTTAAATTCATCACAATAAATTTGAACTTGAGTGAATGAGAGTGATTTGATTGAGGTGTTGAACGCACCCTCCTTCGAAGATCTTGATGCGAGTTGGCTCGGTGGCAGACCGTTTGACCGACACGTCCTTCTCCACACGCTCCTCCTTCGGACGCTCCCACAACGCCACATCCTTCATCTTCCTTCCAAAATGGCTGATGTCAACCGGCATCAGCTCTGGTTTCAGCTGCAGATGGAAAGTGTGTCATTCTCGATTCGTCTCACTCGATAGCTGAATTTGAAATTGGAACATACCTGATCAAACCTGAGCTTCCAGGCAGCAGACGACACCAGCTTGCCTGAACTTGGTGGCGCCATGGCCGCCGTAGTATACAGGAGGTCGATGTTCCTCCGCTGTTTGGACATCAGCAAGGCCAGCGCAGCCTTCGTGCTGAGATTCAGAGGGTTGGGGTTGTAGGAGCTGACACACCAGGAACTGTAGATAGAGCTCCGTGGGTCAGCCTGAGTGCTGTTGGGCTTCGTGTAGTTGAGGAAACACCAGCTGACCCTGCTGTTGGTGCGCAGGCTCGCAAACTGGATAAAGTGCTGGGCATTGGACACCTCAGTGAGCAGCAGAGTCTGTCCCGTTACTCTGGAAACTCCTGGACTTTGGTGGGCCATGACGTTTCCTGGGACTTGACTGGCCGCAGGCAGCTTGGTGGCGTCTTCTGCATCGATGGACGAGATCATGGACTCGGGGCTGGCGCGGTGCTCATCCACATCAAGCTCCACAGGAGAATCTCGGCCACATGACACCGGTGAGGAGTCAGTGATGATCTGGAGAGGAGGAGTGAAACTTTCCGGCCGGGAAACATCAGTCCGGTGATGGGCGGAAGAACGGATGGGAACCGGGATCTTTTTGGGAACAGGGAAGTCTTCCAAGGGAGGAGAAGAGGACATCCTCTCACAATCCTCAGAACCGGGTCCCTCCTCAAGCTTAGTGCTGCCGTCGGTGCCGCTCAGCTCGACAGCACTCAACTCTTTAACCATCAGCCCAAACATCCTTTCCTCCTTAACCCTCTTCTGTTGCTTGGTCTCAATGAAGCGCTCCAAGGAACTACAGGGGGAAAGCATTCTCTTGCCGCCTCCGATGCCAGACCCGGAGGCATCCGTGGTGGATATGGTACCCGACGTCAGCGACAGAGGGATTCCCGTGTTGGGGCCACAAGGTGAAGACTTCAAGTGAGGGGAGTGTAACGTTGTTCCATCTGTCTGTCCCAGGAAGTGAGATAGGTTGAGTCCTGCTCCAATTGGATCTCCTCCAAGCCCTGGAGGTGTTTCACTGACTCTCACAGCGCCATTCGGTGAAGACACGTCGCGGATATTGGCTCTACTTTGTCCGACTAACCCTCTCCTCTGACTGTGAGCTACCAGCTGGCTAACGCTGGTATACATCACGCTGCCGTACGATGGCACGTTAGTTTGGATGCGTACAGGAACCAATAAAGGGAGAGAGATGTGGGAGCCCAGGTTCTGTGTGGCAAAGATGGGTTGGATCTGCTGGAGTGTCCCGGCGGTGCTGTTGGCCATCGACTTAGATGAGAGAGAGGCCAGGTTTTGCTCTTGGAATATGGCAGGGATCATTGGAAAACTTGAAGTGTCTGAATTTCCACTGGGTGGTGGCTGATCTTGGAGCAGCTCTTTATGGAGTGCTGTTTGCCCAGACAAACTATTCGGAGATCGGCTGTGGAGCTTCTGGAGTTGTTGCTGGGCCTGGAGGGTCAGCCGTTGTCTAGAAGCCTGACTGACCTCATGACTCCAGAACAGAGCCGGCTGCTGATAAGAAAGGAACGGAGGAGCATTCGGATGCTGTTGGACGACTTCCCTTTTTATCTCATGACCCGAGTGTTCTCCCTCGGATGAGGATCCTTGGGTCTGGAGGCGATGCTGCAGAGACCTGATACAAAGGAAATATATTTTTGATCAACAAAAAATTTTGTTTTAAAAAGAACACGCAGTCTCCTCTGGAAGCTCTTACCTGCCGCAGTGAGGTTCATCCTGCAGACTGTCCTCACTGATACTCTGCTGGAGGTCATGCTGCTGGTGACCTCCAACACCTGAGGGGAATGGAAGCATGTGTTACTATGACAGAATCACTCAACTCAAGTCACATGACTTGAGTCAGGATTGGTTGCCAATTTTAGGACTTTGGTCTTGCTCGGCTAAAATTTTGATCGACTTGGTGTAACTTTTGAACATTTGAAAAGCTGCCTTTTCAAGATAGTCGGTGTGTTATTAGTTTTGTCCATGAAAGAAAATTTCATTTTTACAAGCTTGGCAACCATGGGGACTTGTTTAATTTTTGCCACAGTAACTTGGGAGTTGCGAGAAACTTGAAGGTTAAGATTTAAGACTTACTCAGGACTTGCGTGTGTGACAAACATCCACATTACTGTGAGGACCCTACAGTCGAATGAGATTTCTACAACTTACCGACAACTATATTGCCACCTCTTTGGGTTCTGCTGCCTAAATTGTTGCTTCTCTGTGGGGGTCCTGTCAGGCCAAGCCACACCCCTTGCTCCACACTCTCCTGTTTGACTGACAGCTCGGATCCTCCTGGTTCTTGGACTACTGCCTCTGGATAAACACTCAAGGAGGCCTGTAGATGATAAGATGTCAAGTGGATGAGCAACTGAGCTCTTGGTTTATCAAAGCACAGTAGTACTTGGACTCGGGTGCCCCAAATTTTTCCGAGCTGTTGCTTTTATGAATAAATTGAGTTAGGAGCAACCAATGAAACTCATAAGTCAAGGTACTACTATAAGTCACCAAGAATGATATTTCCGATACCTGTCGGACAAGAAATCCACGGCGACGTTCCTTCATGGCGGAGGCACTGGTGTACAGCTCCCCCTCTCTGGATGACGATAAGCTTCCGTAGTCGAAAGACTTGCTGCGCATTTCAGGTACCTCTGAGGGAAGTGTGTGTGGCGCTTGTTCCGACGAGGACCTCCTCATTTCCCTGTGCTGCTGGTGGCTGGAATGACCACTGCCGGGCACCGTCAGAAATTCAGATGGTTTGGCTCCTCCACCAGAGACTGCGTCCTCCTGTAGGTTCAGTGCAAAAACAAATGTGTTAATTAATCAATGGCTTTGGACCAGTGTCTTGAACTTACTAGTCTTCACGATGTGGTACCTGTTTAGTGGGTGATGCTGTCTTGAAGCCTTCATCTCTGTCAAAAGACATTGAGAGGGAAGAAGAGTGTGACAGATTGCTCTCCTGACTCGGGCTGCGAGACAGGCTGGTGCAAGTGGACTCAAAACTGGACTCTCCAGACGAATGATCCATGTCTGCAAGACGCAGCCTCTTCTTTTTAGGCGGAAGCTTCTCCGAGGGCATCTGGGAGAGGGTGTCACTCCTCTGTGGCAGTTGGAACTCCTCTACATGCGTCGGATGCTTCTCCAACTCCTTGTCCATTGGAGATTCTGAGTCTTTTTCATCCGTTACCCTGATCTCGGGAACTTGGATGTTGGGCTGGCGGACTAGTTTGTGCGGGATGGAGTAAGGCTGTCCAGGTGAAGCTGCTGCCGATGAAGACGAGAGGGAGGCCAAGTCACTGTCGCTCTGCGGCTGCTGATCCATACTCTCGGTTCTCAGTAGGGCCGACTCTGGACTCAAAGCATCTTCAAAGATATCTGAGTCAGACTGTTCCGAATACTGGCTGGACAGGGCTGAAGGATGATATCCTGACTGCTCAAATGACTCTGACTTTTCAAAGGAATTTGGCCGGCTGAGGGAGTTGGTGTGCTGGATGACTGATATGACATTTCCGGCTGCTTTCCTGCATTCTGAGTCGGTAAACAGAGCTATGTCCTCAGAGCACATGCTTGGACAGGTATCGAAACTGTCTGACTGGCTGTGAGCACTCTGAAGAGAACCCTTGCCTGTCGGGGTGCCTCTGGACCCATCCAAACTAACATAGTCTCCTGACATCTCGACTGAACCACTGCAGCTACTGTCGCAGTGATCAGGACTGTCCTCCTCATCCCCAACACTCTTCTCCTTTCGCCTTTTTCTGGTGGCTATTTCTGACATGCTAACTTTCGTACCATATGGGCTATAGCCAATGGGCTCTGCAGTTCCTGAAGTGCGTTCACTGAGCTTCTTCGAGAGAGATGAAGTGAAATTCTTGGCCACGTGTCCAGAGCCCTCCGCGTCTCCTGTGTGGGCTTCATGGGCTAAAAGTTCAACAGCCGCTTGTCTTTGGAGTCGACGAAGTCCCGGCTGGTAAAAAACATCATCTGACATCATCATCTCGTCAAAGGAATGGCTGCCTCGAATCCCCGGGGGGACACTGAGATTCGGAGGAGAAGATGTTGGCATGGAGTTGCTCCTGATAAGAGGCCCTGAATCTGAAGGAGGTTCCAGAAGTCCTGCACTGCTCTGACTGGGTCCGGTTGGATAAAGTTTGGGATCTCTGGACATTCCCACATCCCCTCGTAAACAGATATGATCCTCAGAGATATTTGCCACTGTGACAAATTGCCGGGATCTGGAGTTGGGTCGGTAGTACCAAGTCCGACCAAACATGATCTCCTCATATGTTTTAACATTCGTATTTGGAGGGCTGATCTGCTGGTCTGCGCTCTCAGAACGTGAAAAGTAGCCTGAGTCTGTGCTGCCTTTGCTGTGAGGACTGAGGTGGTTTAGGGATTGCGTTGCAGTGCAATTGGAATCCAGGCCTTTCTTGTCGTTCAGTTTCTGAGCCAAACGTGGTTTGACTGAAGGGGCGTCATCCAGTGAACGCCCTCTTCTACTGGCAAGCGACGTCAACATGTGGTGGGAACCTTTTATTTCCTGAAAGGATGGACACTCCGTCCCTCTGGACTTGGGAACAATCAAGATAGGCACTTTGATGGAGCCCGCAGGAAGCTCTTCAGCTGAGTCTGCATATGCTGGTTCTGCACCACCTACACACAGTGACAGATAGGCACGAGATCATGTATTTCATTAATGAGAATGGGACTGAAGACCAGCAACACTGTCTATGCCAGAACCGAATATGCTTGAACAGATTCAGAACGTAAAACAGTACAAATGCTTCCATTCAACCTACGTGGATTACCATAACCAGGATGACTGAAAATCGCCAAAGACATAACTAGTCCCGATTACCTGTCGTCTTGTCAGCTTCAAAGGAGATCTGCGTGATGGAGCTGTCTTTGTCTGTCAGTATGGTGGCTCCTTCCACTCCTTCCTCATCCGTATCGGTGCTTTGCTCGCCATCGGAGTGGACTTCGGCTTCACCCCCGGGGGAGCCCTGATCCATGTCGCCGCCACGGGAAACGGCCAGGTCCGAAAAGGGCACTAGTCCGGCCTTGATAGCGTGAGCATGAGATTTGCGATGCTTGTAAAGGTTACTCTTAGTTTTGAAGGAAAAACCGCAGGGCACACAAGGGTACGGCCTCTCGCCGGTGTGCGAGCGAATGTGCTTCTTCAGGACGCTGGGCTTGGCGCAGGCTCGGCCGCAGTAGTAACAAATGTACTTTCCAGGTTTTTTGGGTTTTTGCTCCTTTTTGCCATAACACTCATCTCCTGGGTCAGGGCCCGTCTGGGAATACGGTCCAAAGGAGCTTGGTAAACTTGGAGATTTTTGCCGGGGGAACCTCCCTGCCCCCACTGCGGCTCCTAGGGAGTGAGTGTGTCCCGGGTGTCCCACTGGGCACAGTTCGTCTGATGGCAACTGTCCGGCAAAAGGCCAGGCGTGTGCCTCTAGTCCTGGTTGGGGCTTGGCTCCCGAGTGGAAGCGTTCAGTCTGTGGATGCTGAGGGTACGGTTGACCCAGCTGGTAGGAGTACCCCCCCGGAAATCCCTGAGCCAAGGGTCCCTGAGGGTCTTGAGATGATGGCGGGCCTCCTATTGCCCCGACCAACGAAGGTCCAGATAGCAGCTTCCCAGAATTCCCGGTGATGACGTAATTGTGTTGGGGTGCTAATGCCACGTTGGCATCGCACGGTAAACTCTCACGGTGTCTCGCTGTCGGATCAGCAAAAGTGCTTCGCTTGGCGGTGGCGGAGGGCTCGGACGCCCATTTCCTTTGGAGAGGCATCTTATCCTTGGCGGCGTCCTTGTTTGGGCACTGCTGTCTGCCGCCGCCGCCACCGGCAGCAAACTCACGAGCGTCCATTTGTGAGATGCGGGAAGGAGGCAGGAGAAGGGCAACGGGCACACGACTCCTGGAGGCTTACCGAGTCCCAATGCTGTTGGCCATGTTAACCCAACTTTTGACGGTGGCCATTGCAGAACAAATGGAACAGGAAGTGTAAAACAATAAGTGTGAACTTTAGAACATAACATCAGACATCTCTTCCCATTTCTTCTTTTTTATTTTCTGTCCAGTTCATTTGAAGGAAGACACTTCTACAGCTGATCTGGGGCGGGGACAGAAAAAGAACAAGTGTGAAAAATGTTGTCCCTACCATATTGAAAGAATGTACAGCAAACCCTCGCTATTCACATGAAATTGAGTCAGATCACTTGCTTTTTCACTCTTTCTGAAATGCCCTAATATACCACAAGATGGCATAAAAGCCCTGTCTAATTCTCCCGTCATCTTGTGGCATCTTGTTACCAAGGAACTAGGTTGAAGTGGAAGGATGAACTTCTATAAGACAGGCCAAAGCTATGGCTGATATAAAAATGGTGTTCATGCAGTCACCTCTGTATCACCTCTGCAGTTTTACTTGACACCAATTACGACTTTCTTATGATACAAGGCTTTAGCGCCTTCTTGTGACATTTTAGGGCACAGAAAGGGCACAGAAAAATGTGCCCAACTGAGTTTTTCAGTGAATGCCGTTGGTTCTACAACGGTGAATTTCGAACAGGGAACCTCCAAAGAAGGTGGCAGCTCCCCGCAATCATTAATACTAACTTTTCAAAGTGCTTGTCGATGAGGATCCGCGTCTGCCCCTAAAACGCTCGGTCACACCTGCAACGCAACAAAAGCAACTTGATGAGTTTCATCCGCATTTCATGTCACAAGACAACGCAGCAAAAGACTCACAACATTGTCAACAGCAAACTCCCTGCAAATGTGAGCGTGCGGCTTTGGTTTATTTGATTTAAAAAAAAAAATAATTCTTCCACATCCATCCGTGCTTTTTCTTGGTCCGCCACTTGGCCCGCCCACCTGCCTGCCCACCCTCCCTCCACTCGGTGACTCACTAGTGCACAGTATACCCACGCTGTTCCTAAAAAGACACAAAGACCGATATATAAATAGCTCAGAGGAAGTGACGCGGGAGGATCATTGCAAGCGTGTGTGTGTTTTTGTGTGTGTGCGTGTCCCCCCCCCCACACACACACACACGAGAGAAAGCTGACACCGCAGTACATATTTCGATAACAATGACAAAGGATGCGTCACAGAAAGATGTTCTAACAAAGCACAAATCAGCAGGTCGAATTAAGAGCTTTTAGGCCAATCAAACTCCGACAAACGAGCAACTTGAACTCTTTCCATCCCAGCCATTATGAAAAGAAGAGAGTGTCCCACAATCTAGATCCTTCTGAATGATCGTTCAAGGCTCACAGAATATCGCCTTTTATGCCGAAGTCAACAGATAAATTACCAAACAAAATAAGTTGTGTTTTGACCTCATTCAATTTTTAGCAGTCTGCAGTGAAATTGATTTCACCTAAATCACCCATGCTAATACTTTTTCTCAAACATCTCGGCAGTCCTTTTCTTCGATAAAATACCAACAAGAACAATGTATACGTGCAACATATTTACAATGAAAAAAATTTGACATTTGACAAAATTTACAAACAATTTGCACGCTATTTAGTAGTAGTAGTAGTAGTAGTATTTGGTAGTGTGTGTGCCTGCAGGCATACCATGTGTTTGTGTATGTGCGTACATTACATCATCACCTCTATGTCTACATTTAAATAATCTATCATTTTTTGTGACACGCTTCCTGATGTATTGAATGCAACAAACACTTTGATCAATTACAAGTGGTTTGCAATGGTGGCACTTTTGAGACATGACGGCAATTGACGGTGATGGCACTCCCCATTAGGATTCTAGCTTATGGCATTTCATGTCAACTGCGTTCAGAATTAAAGGGGGGAATTTGTAGGAAGAAACCACCGCAACCGGGAAAGAGGTGATCTTTTGCAAATGTGCAGCAATGTTATTTTTGGACAGCGGTGGCTTCCTCTGTGGTGTCCCCCCATGAACTCCATTCTTGTTCAGTATTTAGCATATTGTAGATTCGTCCACAGCGATGTTGCCATGCGCCAGAGATTTTTGTCAGTCTTTAGCTGACACTCTAGGATTCTTCTTCACCTCTCTGAGCATTCTGTGCTGTGCTCTTTCAGTCATCTTTACAGGACAACCATTCCCAGCTAGAGTAGCAACAGTGTGGAACATTTTCCATTTATAGACAATTTGTCTCACAGTGGACTGATGGACATCAATGCTTTTCGAGATACTTTTGTGGCCCGTGCCAGCTTTATGCATGTCAACAATCCTGAATTGCAGGTCTTCTTTATAGGGCAGGGCAGCTTTACCCAACACCTTCAATCTTATCTCAATGATTGGACTCCAGGTTGCTTGACGCCAATTAGCTCATTAGCCTCAAGGTTGATATATTTTTTCCACTCCGCATTGTGAATGTTTACATTGTTTTAATACAAAAAACATGAAAACATATAATTGTTTGTGTTGTATTAGTTAAAGTGGACTGTTGTCTGTCTATTGTTGCAACTGAGATGAAAATCAGAACACATTTTATGACCAATGTTTGCAGAAATCCAGGTCATTCCGAAGGGTTCACATTTTCTTGCAACTGTAAATGAATGATAGTCATCTTTGCAGTCAGTTATTTTCAAATCGGCACATCAGGGTGCCACATACCAACTGGAATGTGTGGAATTCCAAAGACGGAAAAATTGAAACTGTTTTTGTGTGGCATTGTCGAGAGGTGAAAGGAGAACCTGGAGTGGTCGCCAGTCATTGGCAGGGCTCGTGAGGACAAACGATGGAATGGTTGTTAATGTCAGGGAAACATATCAATCAATACGAGACTGGTCGCCCAGTTAGTGGCACCCAATTGCTCCATGTTCCTAGAAATTGTATCCATTGATTGCTGACCGTCTTTTGGTTTCTCTTGGCTACGTGTGTACATGGTTGGTTCGCTGCTGCTCACAATTGAGAACAAAGAAAGGAAATGAATGGTCTCCAAAATGCACCACTCGGGATAAGATTCATGTGACACACACACACACACACACATTCGTCTTTCTGAGTGTGTTGTCGCACTTATGTGGTCAGACACCGTTTAAATGATTAAAAGGCGTTACTAATGCTTTCCATTCACTGATTAACATCGTTAAACGACAAAGGGGGTGGGGGGGGGGCGGCGATGGCACGAGCCAGCGGGGAGCGTCGGAGGGCGTCTGGCATCACATTCTGGCATCGCCTCTCTTTGGCCCGGACTGGGAATCACTTATTGTTCCACTTCATGTTCCAGTTTGTTCATCTTAGAGTGCGTGTGCGCATGCGCGTGACTAACTCACTAATCATCATGTGGCACACAAAAGCACATTGTCGTGATAGAAATGTCAAGTCAGGTCAAAATTTGCTCCATTTGCTTCCATGATACACACACACACACACACACACACACACACACACACACACACACACACACACACACACACACACACACACACACACTGCGCTTGGTGTCAAAAGTGGCACATCTTCATTTTCGCGCTGGGGCGTTCGGGTTTCACGCCTCTGGCACCCCTGACAATTTGGTGACAGAAAGACGAGAATTTAGACAGGCAAAAAGCGGGTCTAAGTTGTGGCGCAGGTGTCGTAACACAATTGGCAGTCAGACAGATTCTGAGCTGCGTGGTGGATGTCATTGTATTTCACCCATAAATATGACAACAGTCACTCCCTGACACACATTGACACACGATCGGGGAGAGGAAAACAGTCTCCACTGCACAGTAACCAACTTTACATCATCCGCAAGTGAAGATCTTCTTTCAGTTCCTGATAAACATGCCAATCTCCAGCATGGACTTCTTCAAGACTGTGTGCCTCTACTGAATTTGAATTTAATCCTGGAGAACCCAAGAACACTTTTCTTCTTTGGAAAATGATAAAATATACATTAAATGACTGCTATATGTTCACTGAACACCAAAATATATGTTTTTCCAAATATTTAATGCTTTAATCCTAATTTGAGGATTCGGGCCAAATTTGACGCTTTGGGATTTAAGGGTAGCATTTGAGCAGCAGAATTTATAGGGGCCAAATTAGACCCCGTGGGTTCCCCAGGGTGAAAGGGAAGAGGGGAGCAGATTCCAGTGGATGGCAAACAAGTCGGCTGTGTTCCCACCCACAACGGCGCAAACGGCTCTTTCGACCTAAGCCCGTTTACCAAAATACCAAGAGCAAGAGAACTCCGTCCATGCGCACAGTTAGATTGCACTTTGTGCTAGACTTGCACTGGCTGCAAACGGAAGGCCCAACGTGTAATGTTCAGTCAAAGCAGAAAAATGGCGCCACGACGGATTGTCTCTTGAAAACCGCCTCACTCATATCTCAAAGCAAGTTGACAAAAAGGAAACATGTGAATGCTCATCAACAACACGTCACCCTTCTTTGAGGGCCGAATCCGACGCATTATACTTCAGGCCATCTTTGTCCGAACAACGTGTGCTTTTTTTCCCTTTTTTTTTTCCCCTCCTCTTGTGGCTGCAGAATTGTGCCTGTGGCCACTTGGTCTTTGAGGGGAACGTCTCCTCCTGGAGAGGAAAATCAAAACATGGTTGGCAGGAGGAAGACGCTCATCATGACAGTCTGCCAAGCAGGCGCCGGCCTGGCCTCAAATAGGCCAAATGTGCTTTTGAATGGCGTCACTTTCACAAAAGAAAGTGCCAGAGTGTCCAAGTATGGGAGTTGCAAACTGGCTGCAGGAGAGAGGAGCTTCATCACCTTTTTTTTTTCTTTTAATCCTAACACCAATCCAATGAAACTAACGCGGCACATCCCAAAATATCCACAGCAATTGCCTGAAAAATTTGCACGTAATTGAGAAAAAGAAAACAAACAAACAAATTCAGATTTGATTCGTAAAAGTAAGTTGCAAAAGATTAAAAAAAAAAAAATCTTGATTTAACAGGTAGGCGCAAAGGAAGTACAGTGATCCCTCGCTACTTCGCGGTTCGTTTATCGCGGGTTCAGTGCATCGCGGATTTTTTCCAAAAAAATAAATAAATAAATTTTAATACCTGTTTATGTTAATTGGACGCGACTTCGCGGATTTTCGTTTATCGCGGGTGGTTTTGATCCCATTGACCGCGATAAACGAGGGATTACTGTACTGTACTCGCCAGTTTGTCTGTCAAATTCAGATTTGGAAACCACTGCTATGACAAAAAGAAGCCCGTAGATGGCAGTGTTGCATCGCTTTGGATTTGAGATCAGCATAATTCTTGAGACCAAGGTAATTAAGCGGTGAATCTCAGTCTGCCACCTTTATGGGAGCGCTAGATATGAACACGTTGGAAGTTGAGGCCGACACTACAAAAAGAGAATAAAATGTGTATGGTGCAAACAGAGGCAGGTAGCAGTGCGTGTGTGTCTTGATCGTGACAAACCGATGACACCGTTGATGGAGTGATTGAATACCAAACGCATGTAAAAAAAAAAAAAGCCACCAGTGTTGAACTCAAGCCATTTTCTGAGTCAGCTTCAATGACGGCACGTTTCTCAGTGGTGCCTTGAATGTAATCTATATTATGTTGCTGTCATCAAAAGGCGAAATCTTGTTTTTGTCGTCGTCGTCACAAACACAAAAATACATTGGTGTCAAAGTCACTGTTCTGCTTGGTATGTTAAGGAATAATGATTCATTGCAAATTATTTTGTGGGGACTTCAGTTTCAAAATCCTTCCACTTCACCACCGCGATGATGGCAAACATACCCCGAATGAACCCAAATGTTACGTAACCCCCCGCCCCCCCCCAAAAAAAAACAGTCATTAATAAATCACACGAAGCCATATTTTGTTTCAACGCCCGTCTATCAATCAGAATGTGTTACCGTGGAAACGCATGCCACAGGAGAGCCGCAACAAAGAGACACAAATGACACCAGAGAGGAAGAAAAACAAAAAGACGAAGAAAAAAGGAAGACTTGAGCGGGTGCGGGATGAATCGAATGAACTTCATCTGAACTCGGAATGAGCGTACACTTGCGCGGGCGCGCACACGTACACACACTTGACGACTCAAGACTGTACACGGCACAGGTAGGAAGTCGGACTACACGGCTGGATATTTTTGTTTGAGAAATGTCGATGTGAGTGTGTGAGTGGGAGGTGGCAACACTAGCAGCTGTGTGTGTGTGTGTGTGTGTGTGTGTGTGTGTGTGTGTGTGTGTGTGTGTGTGTGTGCGCGCGCGCGCGCGTGTGGGAGTAGGAAGTAGTCGGTGTGCCGAGGTCACAGTTGCCGAGCGCGTGTTATAAAAGCTTCCGTTGCACAATTTGCTCCACTTCACGCCATGTTCCGAGGCGGAAGAGTTATTTCAAATATCTCATGCTCCGTGTTTCACGCAGTGGTCAGCCGACCACCAGGGGGCGCCTTCATGAAGCGCCCTAAATATCGAGCCGGGTCCACCCGGAAAAAAAAAAAAACCTCACGCTGTCCTGATGAGAGCGAATCGTACGGAAGATGATTAGGGCCAATGAAGAAAAAAAAAAACAAGTTTAGAATATATTATATTTATCCAGAATATTGACTTTAAAGCCGTGGTTTGATCTAAAGTCAGAATTCTGAGATAAAAGAGAGAATTTTGCCAAATTTGTCTTTTGTTTTTCTTAATTGGCCCTAATCCTCTTCCGTACTAGAGTCGTGCGGAGAGAACAAAGGAGAGCAAATATTGAAGAGAAGTTCAGCCTCCAAAGGGATCAACATCCGCTTACTGTACTTGCTGATTGCACTCAGGAAAGGCACGTTCACTCACGTTGTCAATTAGCAATCCTTGAAGCCATTTTCTTTGATTATTATTTCGTGCTTATGCTTTCAGAGTTGAAGAAGCTTTATTTTGCTCAGGAAACCTATTTACATTTTCGTTGCCAAAAAATAGTGCAATCCAAATACAGATGTTTTCCTGACAACGAAAAACTGGAATTCATAAATATCAGCACCATATTGATGAAACTAATTAGCATTTTCATTCTGAATCAGGATCATACGGCACCTACATCCGGGTGGGGCCCTCAAGAGATTCAGCTTCGGTACTGTGTGTGTGTGTATGTGTGTGTGTGTGTGTGTGTGTGTGTGTCTTGTTCATCATTGATCATGTGAGAGCATGAACATGTGATGTTCACACACTTATCTAGAACACAAATGGAGACTATTATAAGAAGTCACACTTTCCAGAAAAAAAGGGGCATAAAAGGACAAAATGAAGTCCGAAAAAGGCACAATACCCATCCATCCATTTTCGATGGTGCTGAGCAGGCACATGCACACATTTTTGGGGGGCAAGTGCTCAAGCCCCCCCCCCCAAAAAAAAGGACACCCCGTATTCATACAATCAAGAACAAGAACATTTCGATGTAGTTAGCTCATGTATTGATTTCCGCTAACACAATTAGCGCACATAGGAGGTGAAGGCATGCTCGAGTGGATATAAAAAGTCTACACACCCCGGTTCAAATGGCAGGTTATTGTGATGTCCAAAAATGAGACAAAGAGAAATTATTTTCAAACTTTTTTTTCCAAAAACATCTATGAGGTAAATTGTAATCTGTACAACTTGATTAAAAAAAAAATACGTATAAACATTTCGGGAGAGTGGAAGTAAAAGTAAACAACTGAGAGGACATGGTTGCACAACACAGCTGCTTATAAATGGCGACGTGGTTGCCTTTGCCATCACGCAATTGCGTTCAACCGGAAAACAAAGCTGCCATCTTTTCAAGTACTTCTGAATAACCCCAAATCAATTGCTGCTGAATACAAGTCATGGTCCGGTGAAACCTTTTGCGTCGGAGTCAGCGGAAGGCTTCAAAAAATAAAAATATCTCAAGTAAAAACTAATTGTGGAAAAAAAAAAGATTTTGGAGTAACATTTGCAAATTCTCCCATTATTTGCTTATTCAATGAAATAATTGATGGAATAATAGATTTGTAAAATATTTGACAGCAACAGTGGTTAAAAAAAAAAAAGAGCTCAAACATCTGCTGGGACTTCTGCCCTCCAGTCGAGAGCATTTTAGGTTCACCCGGAAATTTCACCACGAAGGCCGAACTTCTTGAAGAGAAGTCTAGGGCACGGTGAGTCCATATAGGGAGAAAGAGCGGGAGAAAAATGTGCTGCTGCTGCTGCTGCAGCAGCAGGGTGTTGAGATGTAAGTATGATTATGCAACAAGACACAAATGTGGCTTGTTTTCACTTAATAATGTTCCAGGCTTGGAATAACATCCTGCTAGAACGCTGTGCGCGCGATGTGCGTTACGTGCGATCATGTTTTCGCCAACCTGCCAGTTTTTGACGGAGTTTTCACTCACACACAAACACACGCAAGTTGCACTTAAAGAGTCGGAAACACGAAAGAGCACAGCAGCGATTGAGCCCGTTCGAAAAAAAAAAAACGTCCAACTGATTGGACGTGTCGAGTGTAATGTGTCGCGCACGGACCGCATCTGGCGGGTTTCCATTTTGGAGAGCGCGGTCGTGGTGGAGGAAGAGGGGGTGGGCGGTCGGTTGGTTTGGGT
>NW_017805282.1:584835-594196 GCF_001891065.2 Hippocampus comes | reverse complement strand
GCGCGGGGGAAGGTTGGGCTGAGGTGAGGAAGGAAAAAAACAGGCGTCCTGTTGGTGTAAATTGCCAGTGGAAAAGAGAAGGCAGTCATATTTTCCACAGAGCTGCTGCGCCGGCCTTGAAACTTACACTCGCTGTGTGTGTGTGTGTGTGTGTGTGTGTGTGTGTGTGTGTGTGCGCACTTCATTAGATTTTCCACAACAGTGTGCAGAATCGTCCAGGAAGCACGATGGACACAGGAAAGGGTGCACTTGTTTTGCAGACACCGGGCGGGTGGACACGGTGTGTTGGGAAAGACTCTTGGCAAACCACCAAAGGGCGACCTGCTGTCAATTAATTCACGTGGCCTGTTTGGAGGGCTTACGAAAATGAAAAAAAATCAAAAGAAGTCTTGGAAATAATCAATCAAAATCTATTGCCAAGTGAAAAAATTAAGCGGTGTTTACGTCCTTGAACGCTGTGAGCGTGTCTGATGAACCCACGCCCTACTCAGCTGTCCCCTGTCAATCAAATGCCTCTTTGGCAACCTCGAAAAATGGATACAGTGAAACTCCTCGACAATGAAACCTACATGGGCGAAAATACCCCCTAGTGTGAAAAAATCTTTATACATTAACACCATTCCCACTTTCCTGCCCCCCCTACAACGAAAAAAAAACCAAGTTGCGTTGTACGAAATCTTTTTCTCTGCTCTTGCCTCGCGACGAGATTCACTACAACGAAGTCTAATCCAACAGCGACCTCTACTGCTTCGTTCGGAAACGGCAACAGCAACCACCACACTGGTTTACAAATGCGCAGTAGTCCAGGAAGTATTTGTTAGTGTTAGTTTCAAACGCGGCAAGAACGTTGCATTGCTAAAATGGCTACAAAACGGGCGTTTGGATGTCAAGCAGCGAAGACAAGAAGAGCTCTGACGCTGGAAAAGAGGTTAAAAACGATCAAAATGAAAGACGGAGGAAGCAAAATAAAAGACATTATCCAAGAAATTGATGTAAGTGAAAGTGAATGCTACACATATGTTTGTGTCTGTGTGTGTGTGTGTGTGTGTGTGTGTGTGTATGTGTGTGTGTGTGTGTGTGTTTACATCTGAGATCAAATTTGCGACAGTGAAAAACCCCCTGTTGTGAAAAATTTCTTGCTGCAAACATGATTTCGTTGCAGAGGAGTTTCACTGTAACACATAGCTGAGCATCACGCTTGTCCCGATGCATGTTTTGGCCACCCAAATATATCTGCTTAAAACCTCCGCTGGCTGGAATGCATCCCACCAGGTCAACCCGGGGCTTTTCCGTGCTGTGACAATAGGGCGCTCTAAAGCAGGCGTGCCAGTGCGAAGCCCTGTGCACATACAGCCGATGAGACCCTCGAAAATGGCCCTTGTCCACGCGCTGGCTGTGTTGCCAGAAATTTTGAATTACATTTTTGTATCCGCGTTCTTCTACCTTCTCTCTCACAACCCAACAACGAGGCGCTCTGAAGTGGCGATGCCAGCCTACTGCTCCGTACCACACACTGAGTGTCAAGTCGAACTTTAAAATAAATAAATAAATAATTGTGTGTGTGTGTGTGTGTGTGTGTGTGTGTGTGTGTGTGTGTGTGTGTGCGCGCGCGCTCAGAGCCAACAACGGGGCACAAAAAGATGTTATGAACAGCTCAAGTCACGTTTTAAACCATTTGGAGTTTGAGTGATGACTGAACTATTCCATCCATCCCAGTATGTATAAAAAAATCCCTTTGCAGTTATAGGGAGACAGGAATGAAAAAATGATTCCCAGAACCGAGCGACTCAGAACTGTTGAAGATGTTGGGCGAGCACGTCCAAGCGCTCCTTTTGTGAATCTGCTGGAGAATTTTATGCTGGTCAGAGAGAAGTGCTCCTCGAGATGATTGTCAGGAGCAAAAAAAAAAAAATCCCCCCCCCCAAAAAAAAAGATGGGAGGAGCTTGATGGGAAGCAGCGAGCATCCCAGACGTCCAATGACATCACGCTCGGGCTGCGAGAAAAATGAGGACTGCTGTGATTTTCCAGCCATAAACACTGCGAGATGTTTGGCTGGCTCCATAGGGGTGAGCGCTTCTGTTCATGTCATTCCCGCAATGTTACAAAAATGCCTCGACGCACCACTTCAAGTCGTTAGGTGACCAAAATTGTGACTAAAGCTACACGACTACCACCCCTGTCCAAAACGAAAAAAAAAAGTTTGTTTCTAGCTTTTTTTTCATTCTTACATCAGCAGTGAACACGGGTTGGTTTCACCAAAAGCACCGGTTTCTGACCAAAAAGCGGAGAACGGACCCGATCCTAGCGAGTGAGGCAGCCAGACCCAAAACAATTCGAACCATCTGGTGACGTTCAGATCCAATAAAAGTCATCTAGAACTCTGTAGAACCAAGGACTAGCAACAAAGGGCGAGGCCCATCTAGAGCTATGAAGAACCATCTGGAGGCAGCTCCCTTGGGCCACGCCCGTTCATCATCTTAATTATCTTTCGTGGCATCTTCAGCCTCCTTTTGGCTTTGTGCGTGCGGGCTGCCACTTACGTTCATCTGACTCCCCCCCCCCCACCCCCCCACCTACTTCCTCTCCGCTCACCTCATTTGTTTCTCAGGCCCTTACAGGAAGTGCTGCCAGAGGCCAAGTTGCCCGCCGTTGCATCAGAGCCGACTGAGCCTGCCGCCGGCGTCGTTCTTCATCGGAAAAGAAGCATCAGGGGAGGGATGTAGGTCGCGTTACGAGAACTAACTTACACACTCTTAAAACAGTTTGGGGTTGCGAAACAAAATTTGAGACACAAACGAGTTTTCCGAGTGACAGCGGCGCTTGATTGAAAAGGTGGTCTCGGACGATTTTCAATGACTATTTTCTCTTCGGGTTTTCGGGGTCATTAGGGAACGGCAGGAGACGAGCAAAATGTAGCGAAACATAACACGCTGGAGCTGCTGTCGGCCACAGCAGACTCACCTATGTCACACGTCGCCCCCCCGCTCGGCTTTGCCCTCCGAGAGGCAAATGCGTGTACACGGACACGACTATCCAAACAGTATTCGTGACACGGTTTGTTGACTTTTGATTATGCGCGCACACGGCATAACAGGCACCCGATGTGTGCACGTGTGCGTGTGTATACTTTTCGTGTGCGGAGGCGGCAGGTGAATGACTCCTGTCTCCGAAACCCGTTATGTATGCACACATGCACACGCACATGCAGACGTGTGCTACCTCTTCACCCACGCAATGCTAATATCTGCCCCCCCCTCACATCCGATGAGCAGCAGGTAGGTAGGAGGTGTGTGTGTGTGTGTGTGTGTGTGTATGTGTGTGTGTGTGTGTGTGTGTGATTAACATCGAAAAGTAAAAAGTCTTGCGAGCACAGATGGCTGCAAGGAAATCATCGCTCTTCAGTCATTTGACTGCCGACAAGTCCATTTTGCACAACTGCCCCATGACTAGGAGGATGGATTTGTGAGAATCAAATTTCCCAGTTTTCCTGAATGCAGCAGCAGCACCTACAGCACTGAATATATGGTGCTTCCTTTCACGCGGTGTTGATTTACTCAACTGCAGAAGGGAAAGACTTTCTTTATACTGTAAGTGTCATCAGATTAGTTTAATTGGAAATGAATAATATTTTGTTTCAACTTCAAGGCAAAGAGGAAATGTTTTTATTTGTTTTATCTACATTATTTATTCACGTTGTGAAATATTTATTTTGTAAAATTAAGTTTCGTTATTTTGATTTCATAATATTTTGTTTCAACTTCAAGGCAAAGAGGACATGTTTTTATTTGTTTTATCTACATCATTTATTCACGTTTGAAATATTTATTTTGTAAAATTAAGTTTCGTTATTTTGATTTTAATCGCTATTATCGCGAGACTTGCGCTGTGGTCAGGTGGTTTTTGCCCAGACCGGTACAGACACTTGAACGCAAGACATACGAAGAGCGGCAGCTATAAGGACGGTTCGCTAGCTGTTGAAGGTTTTTTGTGATTTATTTGGCTGTGTATATGAAACTAAACGCAAGACCTGATTTTAATTGTTATATTTTGTCATGTAGAAACCGAAAGTGTATTTTTTGTTGCCCAAGATGGCCGAAGTGGCAGGCGGCAATGAGGTTAGCTTTAGCCCACATTTTTGTATTAGCCTCGTATATTGTATCTCTATTGTAAATTGCTGAATGTATTTTATTTTACCAACAGTTTTCACGGTGTCGGTGTACAAAGGCAACCCTAAAGACACAATTAAACATCCGTCATTTGGAAACCGTGCCCTGGTTTTGTTACTTTGGAGCTACATATACAATGACGCAAACTCACAAAGCGTCCAACCCATTCGGAAGATGGAGGAAAACCTCTTGAAGCGGAGTTGCTTCATTTTGTTTTTGCCGAATGCATAAGTGAAAATGAGCACTTGCTCTTTGCTCACATTAAAACGCAAAATGTATCACGTTAAAATGCAAAACACATCACATTCTTCCCCTCTTGTCCTCGAAAATAATCAACCGATCTAGGTCAGTGATGCACCTTTTAATCACATGCAAGCGATATGCGTGAATTGAAAGGACTTTTTTTTTTTTTTTTTCACCCTCAAAGCGTCCGTGAAGTGATGGACGTGCTTGGCGCCTCACGTCCGTTTCGTGGCCTCTTTTTGCTCGCCTTCATTTCCACGTCACTAAATCACGTTTGACTTTTCTATTCCGCCGCCTCCTAAATTTTTCTTCTGCGGGCCCATCAATCTTTTTTTTTTTGGCTTCCTCCCGGGTCTGGCGACCATTCCTCACCTTCTGGCTTCCTCGAATTCATCACGCAAGCCGTTAACCAACCTTGGCGCTGTTAATTCATCAGCGTTGCGCCTTAATGAACGTTCTCAAATTGTTCAACCTGTTTGGCTCTTAATTAGCCCCTTTGCCGCCGGCGGGCCCGACAAGGCCATTAGGTGGGACGAGGCCGGCGTGATGAGATGACCTGGCGCTCTAATGGGACCGCTCAAATATTTATTATAATATTTATAGACCAGGAAGAACCGTGGCGAGCGGCGCCCGCGATGCCTTCAAGTACCCTTGTCTGATTGAGCTTCACGAGGAGCTAGCATGAACGGACGCAAGTACAGACAAAGGACTGGTTCCCGATGGTAGTTTGACGTTGCGTTATTGAAGCTAGATAACACTCCGTGACAGCACAGAGCCCGCAACAAAACGTACATTTCACACAAACTCGAAATAGTGACTGTGTTTCCAGTTTGGAAAATGCAAATTTCCCACCTTCCTCCACTGTTGTTTATCGTATTTTTGACACATGATGAGTCATCAATACGCTGAAAATGAAACACAATGCATAGGTTCTCTCCATGCTCAAGTGTGTTGGTCCTCCTCTTACGTTCTAAAAACATGTTGGCTAGCATGTTAGCTTGAGTGAAGACTTTTTTCCACAGGAGGAATGCACTGACATTGACTGGTGACCAGTCCGGGGTGTACCCGCGCCTCTCGGCCAAGACGAAAGGGAAGTGAGCTCATCGTTCCTCTTTTCGATTGGGACGCGCGCGTAATTCTCTGTGGATGATCTCCACGAGATTGGAGGTCCTCTGAGGAATTCCGTGAAAAGAATTTCAACAGAGCGAGCGAGTAAATCGTCTGCGGAATGACATCATCGGCGCTCTCGTGCATCGAGTTCGCATTCGAGTTCGGCAGAGAATTCGCGCGCACGTCACGATGAATGAGGAGGGGGGAGGATGAAGACGATTGAGCAATGAAAAGAGAAAAGAAGGACGCAAGGAAGCAGGTCAGAATGAAGTCAGAGTTGAGGGACTGGGCGGAACCAGATGGGAAACACATGCTCTCGCACGCCCGCACGCTGATGACCTCTTGACAGCAGATGGAGAGGTGACACACACGCACACACAATCTGTCACACAGCATATTTCCACAGTCACCAGGAATGCACGGCATGCTGGGTAATGGACTACTGGCTGCCCTGCTGCCTCCATCATCGTCATCATCATCCCAGGTGTCAAACTCTCACTGAAATCTGGACTAAAATCGCAAATGGAGCCACTGGAGCAAGCGAATTTTCAAGTTAAGTACAGAAATGAAGGAGGAGGAGGCAGATCTGCTGGGTGTTCCATTTGGGTGTAATCCCGCTGCGAACCATGAGGTGGCGGCGCACTATGTTGTCGGACACCCCATTTGGAAGAAGAATTAAAACACGAAATATTTCAAACTCATCCTAAATTCGATTGTTGGTTCAATCCTATGTAATCCTGCTTTTTATGCCGACATCAAAGGTTATTTCAGAATGTTCATCTCAGGGCATGATTGTTGACGTATATTGTGGGATGATAAATTCAATTAGTTATTAGGCGAAACAAAAAACAAGATTTATTGAATGTAAAAACTTACAAGGACGGTTTGTACAATATTTGAGTCTTACCAGTTTCTTTCTCTTTCTCTTTCTCAAGGGAAGACAAAGAATCGGCGTGGCCTATAATTGATGCCCACTTTAATTGCATTGGGGGAAAAAATAAATGAGTCGGGATATACTCTCCATAAGGATTTTCCCTGAAAACATGGAACACAACTCCGCCCCACAATTTTTTTTTTCCAATTGAAAAAAAATATACAACCAAATGAATCCACGGGTGTTGAACCAAACTATATGAGGCGCACTGATTTGGGATTGCAGGGGAGGTCATAAACCCCGCCCACCATGGAGGGGAGGGGTTTACTGTACAGTGAGTGGCAGCCATAAAACTTGAAATCATTCTCCAGCGGCTGATTTGTCCGCCGAGCATCTGTGACTCGTCACCGGGCCGCTGACTCGCCACAAGGCAGGTGACGGCCGTCGCCACGACGACCGCGTCCTCCCAGTGACGACTCAGCAGCGCAACGTCAAAGTTGTTGTGCAAGACTGACAAGCTTTTGACTCGTACGTGAGTCAGCGCAGGCATTCTGGTAAAAAGGAGGATGGCCTGATGGGAAAAGCATCAGCATGGCGACGTGCACACGCATGCGGGCACGTGCGCACGCAGACGTTTTGTGAGGCGTTTTACTGCTTTGGCGCTTTTGCTGTGCAGTGGAGGTGATTTTCATACCATAAACGTTTGACCAGTGCTCAAATCGCGTCGTGCCATCTTGACGAAACATCGCCACACAGGCACGGCAACCGTCGTGACATCAGCAAAGGAAAAGGACATTTGGACAAAAGTTTTGGGACACACACGGATGGGGGGAAATGCTAAAAACAAACAAAATGTTTGTTTGTTTGTTTGTTTTTCAAAAGCGCACTTTGGAGAACATAAATAAGAAAAGAAACGGCGAAGAAAATTTGGGGGGAAAATTATGGGACGAAAAAATGAAAATTGAAAAAAATGTGGCGTTTGGATGACACACACACACACACACACACACACACACACACACACACACACACACACACACACACACACACACACACACACACGCGCGCGCACACACACACACACACAGAGGAAGTGACGTCAAAAAATGTGGACTAATGTATAGGGAAAGGAACAAAAAGTAAAAACTGTTTTAGGTGTAGTTTAGGGATGAAAAAAAAGTTTTGGGACATAAACAGGAAGTGAAAAGTGAAGCAAATCTGGACAAACATCTTGAGACGCACACACACAGGAAACCTCCAGGAAGTCAAAGTGTAGAAAATGACAAGCTCGGTCACAGATCAAATTCAACCAATGATTTAAGCGCTCAGAACCTTCACACACACACACACACACACACACACACACACACACACACACACACACACACACACACACACACACACACACACACTGGTAGGCTGAGTATTTTGGTCACGTTGCGTCAATCTAACGCAACTCGTGACCGGTTGGGTTGTAAATTTAGACGGCAGATGATGACAGGCACAGTGGACACGAGCAGAACCCGACCTCAAGCCCCAACATCTGCATGCACACACACGCCGCACACACACCAAGCATGGAAGTGAATGAGAGTGAGAGGGAAGGGACGCGGCAAAAAAAAAAAAATGTCAGGAGGTCAATCATTTCATAAGATTGGCGCGCAACAAGCGGCTGAAAGCCACTTAGTGCTGAGTGTTGCCGCGGGAGGTGACGTCCTGGCGGAGTTCTGATTTGGCCTCTGTGGTTTGCAAGCGGCAATGATGGCGTGAGTGTAATTGAGCTGTGGCAAGAATGTTTGTTTTACTGTCGACTTAAGTTCCATTTCTGACTGCGGTCGCAGTCAAATTCACTCCTCTCTCGCCGCTGGAACCTTTCGCGTTTTTTTTTGGGGGGGGGGGGCGGGGGGTTGGGGGGGTGCAGAGCAACAACTGCAAAGACGCGACCTGATCATTTACACTGTTTTTAGCATGCATATTAGGGATGTTCCATACCGCTTTTTTCATACAAATACCGATAAATGTACTCGTTTTCACCGATACCAAGTACTCGATACCACTTTTGATACAAATCAAATTTCTCTTAAATCAAGGATAGATCATTGCCAAGGAAAATCTTGAATTTATTTTTGACAAAAAGGCAAAATAGTCACTCTTTTCATGAGGGGAGAAATAGATGCAGGTCATTGACTGACTGGTATCGGTGACTGGTATCAGAGGCCTTGCAACTACTCCAAAATACTCAATCTGCCGATCAGTGGCCAGCATGTGCCTGTGTGTGTTTGTGTGAAGGTTCTGAGAGCTTGAATCACTTGTTGAATTTGATCCATACTTGAAAACTTAAAATACGGCTGGCATGGGCCCAATACCATTACCTGGTATGTGTACTTGGTCATCCCTAATAAAAAGACATACTCTGTCAATGTGTCATGCTTCTAAACTTCTCTCCCTCATAATCGACGTGACAACCCGAGATGCACTGCCTAATCGTTATCTTCTACTCAAAAACTGTACTAAGCCCAAATCTAGAGCCGTGAAACAGCACCATCTACTGGCGTCTGTTTGTCATGATAGTGACTTGAAAAATGCACTTCACCAGGAATGCACGGCATGCTGGGTAATGGACTACGAGCTGCCCTGCCCTGCCATGATCATCATCCCAGGTGTCAAAACTGTCTGAAATGTGGACCAAAATTGCAAATGAAGCCACTGGAGCAAGCAAATTTTCAAGTACAGAAATGAAAGAGGAGGAGGCAGATCCGCTGGGTGGTCTTTTTGGGTGTAATCCCACTGTAAACCACAAGATGGGGCCACAATATGTTGTTTGGACACCAGATTTGAAAAAAGAAGAATTAAAACACGAAATATTTCAAATGCATCCTAAATTCGGTTATGGGTTGAATCCTATGTAATCCTGCTTTTTATGCCCACAGAAAGTATCATTTTTAGAATGTTCATCTTGGAGCCATG
>NW_017805282.1:577335-579835 GCF_001891065.2 Hippocampus comes | reverse complement strand
CACGTAATATAAGAGCGGCTCTTCCGAATCATTTTAGCGCCGCCGCGGGGGCAAGGCTGACATGTGGAGACTGAAGAAGATTTTGTTTGGATTTTTGAGGACGCCGTGAGTCAGCACGTAAAACGAGAAGCGTTTTGAGTTGAAGGCACTCGAAGCATTCAAAGTGTCGCCGCCCACAATCCCGACCAATGACGAGACAAGCTTGACGGCGGCGCCGAATCGCGGCGAAAAGACCAACGGGAAACAACTTCTCAACAGCTGTTTGAAGTGTTTCGCGCTTCACTTTGAGTGTTGGGCCTGTGAATTGTTTGACTTGTGAATTAGTTCGAATTTGGAAATGACCAACTCTTGGATTATTTGCACGCACACACACACACACACACACACACACACACACACACACACACACACACACTCCAATGTTATGCAACTCACACACACACACGCACAATCACACAGCTGTGCCTGATTCCAGCAGTTAGGTGTGTGTGTGTGTGTGTGTGTGTGTGCGTGTGTCTTTTTAGTCATTTGATTGCAAAACTTGATCCTAATCCCTTTTTTTGCTGCCTTTCTAATGTAGGGAAAAGAGTGGCAGTGACACATTCAACTCCCAAATATTATCGAAATATTGAGTTCCACGAGTAAAATAAACACAGAACCTAAAATTACCAAAACAAAAGGTAAACCTCTTCTTTCGCCAGAAAAAAAAAGTTTCCAGAATTTTCTGTTCTTCCATGATCGGTAGTTAGAACATGGCGAGGTTTCACCAAAAACACCCACTTGGGAACAAAAAGCAGAGTAAAATGAGCTTGATGTAAAAAGAAACAGTGACTTTGACGCACCTTTTTTTTTCCACAAACTGGAACAACAAAAAGCACAACTGACTTTTGATGGCCACTTTGGTCATGTGTGACGGACGGACGGACGGCCGTTCCCCTGCCGCGCTGTCTCTCCATCTGTGTGTGAAACTCGACACTGGTTGCTGTGGAATCTCTGAGGGGTCTCCCGAGGGGGGTGGGGGGACACACACGTAATATAAGAGCGGCTCTTCCGAATCATTTTAGCGCCGCCGCGGGGGCAAGGCTGACATGTGGAGACTGAAGAAGATTTTGTTTGGATTTTTGAGGACGCCGTGAGTCAGCACGTAAAACGAGAAGCGTTTTGAGTTGAAGGCACTCGAAGCATTCAAAGTGTCGCCGCCCACAATCCCGACCAATGACGAGACAAGCTTGACGGCGGCGCCGAATCGCGGCGAAAAGACCAACGGGAAACAACTTCTCAACAGCTGTTTGAAGTGTTTCGCGCTTCACTTTGAGTGTTGGGCCTGTGAATTGTTTGACTTGTGAATTAGTTCGAATTTGGAAATGACCAACTCTTGGATTATTTGACTTTTAAATGATTTGACTTTTGAGGCGTTTGACTTCTGGAACATCCGTTTTGAGTTGTATGACTTTTGAACTATTTGACTTTTGAGCCGTTTGACTTTTGGATCACCTTAGTTTTGAGTTGTGTGACTTTTGAACTACTTGACTTTTGAGGTGTCTAACTTCGATTTAGTTTTGACTTTGGCATGATTGGACTTTTGAGATGTTTGACTCTGGAGGTGTTTGATTTTTGAAACATTTCGCTTTTGAAGGGCCCTAACTTTTGGCTTGTTTGACTTTTGAATTCTTTGACTTTGGAGGCATTTTGTTCATGGCGCATTTGACTTTGGGTTGTTTGAAAACTGCTAACTCCGTCCACTGCCCATCGCGACGTGGACCTTTCTTTGCAGCATTTTGAGAAGTTTACCACCCTGCTTCATAAGGCCAAAAAGTGCTGCGTGCAAAGAGCCCACTTCCCAATGTCATTCCAACTTCAAGTCTCACATTCCCCATTTGAACAACAGACAAATTGCAATTGTGAGTTCTGACACTAACTTAGACGCAAGTCTCATCCACACGCTTTTCGATTTCCCGATCGTGCCAGCGCTCGGCGAACTCATTAGCACGCTCGCTTATCTCGTTAGGCTGCCATTGATCCACCAGCGGAGGGGCGGGGCCGGGTGGACCGTATGTCAACCAGTGTGATCGATGTCAACGATGCAGGAGCACTCTGACGTTACGTAAACTCGCGAGTGCAGACTCAAAGTCACTCCAAGGTCGGGCTCCCTGTTGTGTCGCGACGTTAGCAAAGTTAGCTGCTGGTCAGCTAACCTGAAGAAGCTGACGGGGGAAGGTAAGGGGCAGCGTTTGGATTACGGGCCCTGCTGTTTTTCCTCAACTTCTGTCAGGCGTGATGGAGCTTTTCCACTTTTGTGAGAGAGATTGAGTCTTTTTTTTTCCGTTTGGCGGGAAGCAGGATCAAAAATGCTACGCTCCTATCATCCTTTGTCTTCAACTGCCTCGTGATTGGAAGGGCCAACGCTGATGATTGCCCAAACTGACTCCCGCTCAACTGATTTTTCACTCACTCACACGAGGCCCAACCGCTACACACACACACACACACACACACACAC
>NW_017805282.1:575111-577268 GCF_001891065.2 Hippocampus comes | reverse complement strand
TCCACACCCCGAAGACCACCGCCACCAAAACATCCTCAACGTGCAAACGCAACAAAAAAAATGGACACAGAGGGGAAACCGCATGATGAAAACACACTCAGCCTCACACTCCTCATTCTGCGTGTGAGAGCTCATGTCGACATCTGTGAAGGTGTCGACATTTTCGTCTTTTCCCACACTCTAGAATCCCAACACACATACACACACAGACACAAACACACCTCAAAATAAAAGGCCTTGGCTTGGCTTCGGCCACCACCACAAACCAAACCGGAAACCTTCAAGTGCCGACTGGTGGTCCAGACTGAGGATGAAGATAAACGCGCCCGAGTGTTGCGTTTGTTTGTCTTTGTTGCAGTTTGTGCCTCACACACGACACGGACGAACGAAATCACCACACACAATTTAGTGGGAACTCAGACCAAATTGAAAATATGAAATTCCTCACGAGATCCAGCATAAAAGATGATCATCCATTAGGCTGGTCAACAGCAACTTGTTCAACGAACTACGGACACGAACGGTTGTTCACACAACAGTTTTCTACCAGCTAACACAAATCCACTTCCTGACACCACACCCCTTAACTCATTCACTCCCAAAGACGTTTTCAAACGTCTTTTAAGACTTGGTTTCGAATTGGGTGGGACTGAATGAGTTTTAAAGGAACACAGCAAACACACAAATGCTACACTGTGTACAGTAGTGACTCAACTAATATAGACTTCCGATTACCCATGAATCAGCCAATTCATTTGAATGAAATTAATTATAAGAATAAATGAATACAATACATAATGAATCACATCACTTCTTTTTTTTTGGTCCCTTCGTGCTTACAAAATAAGAACATTATGAATTACAGGCAAAGATTTTTTTTTATGTTTTACAACACTTTGTCATTTATGATTTGTTTCACTATTTAACAGAGAGAAAAGTCGATCAAAAAAAAAAAAATCACCCATTCTCGTGTTTTCATTTCAGCGTCGTAAAATAACAAGTCAAAAGCGGATTTGTTTCACGCCAGACAGTCAAAGTGAGGAAGGAACATCTCCAGATGTACTTTTTTAAAAATTCTTTTTAAGAGGACATTTGCATAGATATTTTAGGATCGTCACGCAGTCCGTTGGGACTAAGATTAGATGTAGCAACCGCACACGCACAGGTATGATGGCAACAAAGTGTGAATAAATTAATTTGTGCTGTCAATGACTTGAGAGGAGGAAAGTCAAAGCGAGACCTCATGCTGTCAACCGGCAGAAGAAAGAAGGATTTTCAGGGGGGAGATAAAAGAGGACACGTGGTGAAGGAAGACAGAAGAATGGAGTACAAGGAGGAGTAGAAGAGAAAAGATGAACTTGTCGTACGACCCATCCATTCATTCACTTCCAATTTATCCTCAGAGTACATCCTGGATTGGTCGCCAGGCTACTCGCAGGCTAAAAACAATGGGCCCGTTCGATAGACTGACTGGTCACCAGCCCAGCAGTTGCTGAGCATCCGTAATTTTTCTGCTAGCCTGCGGGCTAACCTCCGCTAGCAGATGTTAAATGTGGCATCCAAACGACAGGCGGTGGCAGCTAGCCAAGCGCTGCTAGCGTCTTAGCGCTAATACCTCGCGTCGAGCTTATCTTGTGTCAACGCCGCAGGCGCACACTCCCGCACATAGAAACATACACACGCATACACGAGTGGTGTTAGCACTGATGGCTAATCCGAGCCGCTACATACACCAACCAGGCCCAAGCTGCTACACCCCTTCCTTTTTTTTTTTTTTTTTTTTAATGCCTGCCGAAAATATGTCAGCGGCGTGCGATTAAGATTAGCGGTCTGAAGATGAAAACGCTGAATGTAGAGGGAGCAAGGCTGACATCCAAAAGACGCTGGAGAACATTTCGGAGGACAGAAAAGCCTTGACAATTTTTTTCAATCAGCTTTTGTACAATTACTCGGGACTTTTTCGATCAACTCAAGCCCACCCCCCCCAAAAAATAATAAACTCACCCAATGCCCAATATCACTCCCAATGGCCTTTTAGAAATATTGTACGCATATGATGTCGATAGCCACTTGAATTATATTTACACACAAACTGCACACCTGCTTTGCTGCTCTTTGTTTTGGCTAACAACACACAGTTTGGCGAACATATACATA
>NW_017805282.1:540535-574991 GCF_001891065.2 Hippocampus comes | reverse complement strand
ATATATGTATATATATATAGCGTGTGTGTGTGTGTGTGTGTATTTTTGGGGTTGGCGGGGGTGAGTTTGGCCTCCTTTCAGCATGTCGACTTCCTGCGTGGGGGGTACAGGAAATGACGTCACTCAAATAACAGCTTTGCCCCGCTAAGTGCCTCCAATCGACGAGCGCTAATAACAACCTGCCTCCCCTCTCCTTCTCCATCCGCCCGTCAAGGCCGCAGCCTCACGCCAACTTTCTGCACTCTCCCTCGTCTTCCTCCTTCCGTCCCTCTCTCGTCTCCGGCGGCGAGCCAGCGAGCGAGCGAGGGCAGGGGGCGCGACACCTGTTTCTAATCAGCGGGGGTCTGATGACGATGGGGAGGATGAGGAGGACACACGGAGGTGAGACGGCAAAAAAAAAAAAAAAAGCAAAATGAAAGAGGACGAAGAGCAGAGCAAAAGAGGAGCGCTCTCATGAACTCGCGCTTCCGCATATGCACGCACGACAGGAAGTGGTTCGGCTGCAGAAGCCGCAAAGCCTTCATTTGCATGTCAGATGACGCGGAAGTGATTGGTACTACCGTGAACTCTCACGCGGGCACTTTTCATGTCATTTGAATGGCGGAACAAAAGCCGCTGGAGTGGGCGCGAGGCGGCGTGGAGGAAACAGGAAGTGGACGGATGGCTGCGGGCTCGGCAACGCTCGTGCCTTCTACGCTACGCCAGTCGAATGATGCGTGTGGCTTATCTCGTACGCGCGCGCACACGTAGAGCACCTCGCGTCCTCGCCTCCTCATGTCCTCGCTACACAGCCTTGTGGCCTCCTTTCATCCAACTCGCCTTGCCTCCTCGCTTCATGACGCCGCCACCCCCCCCCCGCTGCCCAACTCGTCCTCTGACCTCCTCAAGGCCGCGAGCTTCTCTCGCTCTCGTTTCATCACCTCCTCATCTTATCACCTCGATCACTTGATCAGCCCGTCCCCATCTCGCGAGGCCACGTGGAGGAAACAGGAACTCGACAAATTGCTGTCGTCGGGGCAACTGTCCGCTGCCACCCTATCGTAGTCAAATGAAGCCCATCTGTTATCTCACACGCACAAAAAAAAAAAAAAAATCCATCTCCCGTGCCATTCCGTCAAGGGCGCAGCTTGCATCCGAGTCTCAAGCCACCATCACCATGGCAACTCAAGATACACTTTCTCTTCACTTCCTGCCTTTTTTACCACACACTTTGCCTCATTTCAACGCGTGAGCGAAAGTGAAAGCGTGCGCGTGTGTCAACCGAGACAGAAAGTCATATTTCAGAAATTGCATTTCAAAGCTTTCTCATATTTTTTTTTTACAATAGAAGAGACACGTTTAGTCTATTTTTTTTCTCCAACATTCTGAAAAATATGACTTCAATTAAAAGAAAAAAAACAACAACTACCAACTACAGTATGAGCGTCTCAGCTCCGGTTTATATGCTCATTTTAAACATAATCGACATCAGGTGACGTCGTCACAAGTGGAACAGATGCCAAGGTTGTCATGGTAACACACGACGCCAGGCCAATGACATGTTAACCCTCCGCACGCACACATGCACAATAAAGAAGATTCGTTCATGTATGAGGTGACATAAAGGAACGATGGAGCAGATGGAGGCATGCAGGGGACAGTGCGGATGCCGGCGCCATGGCAACCGCATGCAGAGCCGCTACACGCAATCAGAGCGTCGTCGCGTGCGCGCACACGTTGAGCTCGTGCTCTGATTGGCCGGCTGAGGCGCTCGGGCAGGAAGTGACTCACACACACACACACACACACACACACACACACACACACGCACACACACACACACATTTGCGTTGTGTGTTGTTGCTTTGATCCTACCTGATTGTGGTCCAGCGGTCCAGCCCAGTAAACACACAAACGGCCTGCAGTCGCTGGAGGACACACAGAAAACAGGGTCAAAATCTTAGCATCGGTCATTTTGCCTCCAAGTAACCATTTTAGCCATGGAAAGTTGGAAAATAAATATATCAGCCATTGAGGCCAGGTTGACATGCAGATCCGCACCAGCTTGGGTGCACGTGTCTGTCAAGATGGGACGCACCAAAAAGTCTCAGCGACCTCATGCCCGAGATTGAAGAGGAAATCGGCCATTTTGTTTTGGAGCAACCATTTCAAGACAAATTTCAGAGCTCGCACTTCGGAAGTCCAACTCACCAATCATAAGCTTTTCTATTTCGTGAGGCCATTTTGCTGAGCTTTTCTAAAGTGGGCGGAGCTCGCCAAAGTTGGCGCAAACTTGGGCCGATTTGCCTTGAAAAAGGTGGTGCGAGTGTCTGTTCATCTTTCATATCGGATTCCATTCGATGGCGTATTGAATAAAGTGGCAGGTGAAGAACTTTTATCTTGTAGCGGCTTGGGGGGGGTTTGGGGGGGCTTAAATGTGAATTGAATGTGAAACACGTTTTTTTTCCCATATTTTTACATCCTTAGCTGATCCTGACCTCACGTTTCTACGATCACTTTGTCTTCTCCCCTGAGGCTTTTTCAACAAATATTAAATAAAATAAAATAACACACAAGGGACATTCTGCTTCACGTCAGCTTCGTGTCATTTTGACTTGTTTTTTTTTTTTTTTGTTTTTTTTTCCTCTGTGTTGCCTTTTTTTAGTGCTAAACCCGCTGGGCTTTCTCGTGCGTCTCGCCCGCTGGCGCACGATGGCTTTGAATCTCCTGAAAGCTTTTCAAACACCTTGTGCATGTGTGCGTATGCAAATGAGTCAACCTAGCGAAATGCCAGCACATTTTGTGGACAAGGACAATTCATTAGGTACACTTACTTGTTAAGTGTTTTTTTTTTTTCTTTAGACATTTATATTTCCGGTCGCATTTTTTTTTTTTTTTAAAGACAACTTCTTACTTTCACTCCCTGCATTTGAAAACACATTTTTAGTTTCCCCAAAGTTATCAAAAAGATATTCTATATAATTGACAGAAACATTCATTTACGCTTTTTACTTTTGAGATCTGTACATAGATAAAAAAAAAAAAAAAATCAAACAGAAGACAAAAATAGAACATACAGACAATCAGAGCCGCAAAACACTTTCAAAACTATTCAAACAAACTGTTATCACTTTCGCAGTCGGAATCGCAGAGGATCTGCTGACCTGAGACCGTTTCGAGATGTCAAAAGAATCTTCGAACTCTTCGTGAAATGCGCAGGCGGCAAGTGGAGCGAGGCCAAAATCAAAGTTCTGTGCTCCCCCACTTACGTACTTCAATTGCAAGGCGAGCAGCGGCATTCGGAGCCAACTGGAAACCTTTTTAAGGGAGGAGCGGCTGGCGCCAAAGTAAAGTCAAATACGATGAGTGAGATATGAGCGCTGTATGGTGGCAGTGAACCCAAACTTGCTTTGCGATCGGCAGCAGTGAAGCAAATATGAACAGTTCCTCCAAAAAGAGCCTCCAAGCTTATTAATGCCACTCCCAGTTGAGGTTTTCCCCCAAACCAAACAGAAAACAAAGAGAATTACACTTTCTGCATTGAAACCAGCTCAACAACTGCCAAAAGAAATGCCTCACAAGCTGAATGCTAATGCTAGTTAGCATCTATGCTGCGGTGCTTTAACCCTTTAAGCTATGGATTGAAAGCAGATCAGCAAGCTGAAGAAAGACAATCTAACAGTACCCACAGTGACATACTCGTCACCCTCTGCGCAGAACAACAAATATTAGTGCCGTACTGATAAGCTCAGAGTGTATTTGAGATGCGAGAAGGACACGCCCAATATGATTGGCTACTTCAAAGAGTCAAGGACCGCCAGAACTCAAGCAGGATTCTTCAGTTTCACTGTATGTTTGTCTTAAACTGCCCCCTGGTGGCCACTGTACTTGTTCGGTACGTTTGAGAGTCTGTGCCATTTCACTTTTATTTAAGTAAAGGAGTGTAATCAGGATTCCTACTTTATCAGCGTAGTTTGTACACAAGTCTGTGGACTTCAAAAGAGAGCCTCCGTTGCTTCGGCCAACTATGTTGGGCACCATGAGAACACCGAGGAGCGGCTCACGGGTGTTCTTAATGTTGTGTCCTCTGAGCGTGCGTAACGACAGATGGGATGCCGCCATTTTGCAACGCGCCGATTTAGCACAAGCGCGCTCTGTATCAATGCTTAACGGTGCTTGATTGCGAGCTGCTGAGAAACTAGGCCAGTTTGGGGAAGGCTGCTGCTGTCCGCTCGCACGCCTTTCATTGCAACAACACGCTCTCATGGGACCGTCACGCCGTATAAATAGAAGGTCGGCCGCACTTTTCAAAGATTTCACTTTCATTTGGAAGACTCACAGCGGCACCTCGGATTCCCGTCGACGTCCTCCCGAAATGGCGAACCAACACACTGAGACTAGGAGGCTTGGGGAAGCGTCTCCCATCCGTGTGGGTGACTTGACAACGCTGAGGCCGCGCATATGACGGACCAGAGCTGCGAAACGAGAACAACAATTTGCCAATTTTTTACTCTGTTTTTAATTTAAACAAATACTGTACTATAAAGACATAAATTGTTATGCCTGAAATTCATCTCTTTATTGTTATAAGCGTAACGGGACCTATATATATATATATATGTATATATATTTTTTTTTTTTTTTTAATCTACGATGCTTGCGCACACGCTGAGAGAAAAAAAAAAGAAGCAAAACTATGTTGTGACATTGCGGACATCTCTTGCGGTTTCTTCTCTGGTGTTTCCTCTCATGCAATGACAACCTCGTAAAAAGCTTAAATAACACTCACTCCTATTTTTTTGCTTCTGCTCTCAGGCGGATTTTTTTTTCCAACTGAGGTCACATCATTAGTGGGAAAATTGTTTAAATGACTTATCTTGGTGTCATTTGTTTATCTCACAAAAGTGTGGCATTAGAACGAGGATGGGCAGAGTTTTATATCCACTGCATGTGTGTGCATGTCCGCGTGTGTGCGCGTGTGTGTGTGTCAATAATTCAGCCAGGTGCTCTCAGGTTCCTCTCAAGCTCGCTTACAAGACGGCCAAAAGTTTGCCGTGGCATTGAGGGCCAGCGAGATGAGTTACAGTTGGCCTTTGTGGCGCGCGCGCTGCCCCCGCTTGGAAAGTCTTCGGCCTGCCAGCAAGTTTCCTCTTTTTTTTTTTTTCTTTTTGTCTTCCCGGCGCCGGCGCGCTGCGAGACGCCACTTCTCAAGCAAGACGCACGCGCAACGTCTGCGTCGCTAATGGATCGCTTACGTATCATTAGCAACACTGATAAGACTTTGAAGCCTTGAAGCACATCATAAGGCTCACAAATGCTAACTTCCTTAGCGTCGCGGTCATGCGAGCTTCCATTGCTAATGAGTTCTTGATGGTATCAGTGGGTCAGAACCGGCAGGAGTCAAACACAGCGTGGACTAGTGAGTCTCAAATTTTTCACACCACCGAAATTTTCCAAGCACCATCCTGACCATGATTAAAATACAGAAGCATAGTAGGCCCTAGTGTTCATCAAAAAACAAGGCAGGGTTTATCCAGAATCAGAATCAGCACACCCATAGATTTGTTGCCATGGAATGAAATGGAACAGACACAACCAGTCCGAGCGACGTATATGAAAAAAATTATAAAATAATAATTATAATAATATATATATATATATATATTTTTTTAAACAGGGATGGGAACCTGTCGGGTCACCTTCTACAGTGCATGTCAGGGTGGGGTGGGGAAAATTACAGCGCTCCTGCAGAGGCCAGGCTTCACAGACATCAGGCCGCCACCACATCCCATCTGCAGGTGCGCCATAATAGTGGAACGGAGAAAGGTTGGGAAAGGGGAATAAAGGAGTTATTCCCAAAAAGTACATTCGATATTCTTGAAAGTCACATTATGCACATTTTGATCACTAAATCTGCATTCAAATCATTCAATTGGCGGCGCAACAATTAATTGATGAATTGACAACTAATGGATTCAGAAATTAAACGACAGTTATTTTGATTAGCGCTGAATTGTTGACAGTCTTTGTTGAACTGAAGCATGTACAAATTCTTTGGCATCTCAGCTTCTCACCAGAAAATATTGTCCGATTTTTGTCATCCTGCATGAAAGCAGACGTTGTGCTGAATAAAAACTAGACCATTGCAAACATCTGCTTTGACTTTGGAAAAAATGAGTAACACTTTTGGTGATTTTCTAACAGACTCTGCTGGCCGAACCAGGAAGTCAATCAGAATCGATTTCGGTGTTTTCTGCACTGACCATTTGAAGTCATGTCCGGGTTTTTTTTTTTCAATAATGGGAAGGAAATTTTAAAAACATATCAATTTACCAATTCAATTAATTGAAAAAAAAGATTAACCGATCAGTCAATTATTCACCCTTTCATGCACCAATAATGATAACCTGCAACCTGATGACATGATAAGCTGTCCACTGTAGTAACCGCTGTCCCTCAAAGGGTTAAAAGAATAATTTGTCGCAACTCGAATAATAGCACTGAGAACTAAAATTATCATCTAGAATTGGATTTTGGTGGGAAAAAAAAAAGCCAGAAATTTTACTTTCAGACCATATTGCCCAGCTCGAACAAAAACTCACTTTTTTTTGCTTGCTTTTGATACTTGACAAGAATAAAGACAAAAATCGTTTCAGTTTGACCCCGGAAAACAATTTCCGATATGTTTTGAAAATTCTTTCCCAATCTGTCCGAGGTGCCGCTTAGATTTGTAAACAAAACACACGAGAATCCTCAAAGTGCACGTTCGCCCAAAGTGAGGACATCTGTGAGCATGCGGACGAAGCTTTGGCCGCCTTATGAGGCCATCTGGGATTTTGAGCGAGGCGCAAAAGCCTTCATTCGTGGCCGTAGCCGAGGCCTGTCCAAACCTCTCCTCCATTATCTGCGCTCCTCATTGTTGGGCTTTATGGCTCCTTTCAAATTTGCGGTGACCGAGAGGACGCGCAGATGGGACCGGACTTTGACAAAACAAAAAAAAGTAAAAATCATGCCGCCCAAATTTCTCATTGATAATTTTTCGCTGGAACTGCTTTGTGTGAAATATATATATATACATATCTCTATTTTGAAACAATGCTGTTCTCCTTATCCTGACCCGGGCTGGCCACCCCCGCATTTGCACAGTGAAATCATTGTGCTGTGGCTATATTTGCACTCTTTCAACATTTTATTTGCGCACGTTCCAACAAAACATTTTTGCTTTGTTTGTGCTGCTCTACCGACGCCGCTTCCTACACTCTTCACTCTCATGTGTCTTAAAGAAGGAGTTAGCCATTAAAATAAATTGTCATTTGTGATATATCTCAGAGTAACTTGACAGTCATACATGAGTAAAAAAATAGTTTTGAAAAACATACAAACAAAAAAATTCAGCCGTCTATGGACAAATCTTGTCCCTGTAATTTCACGTTGAAGAAACCACCGTGCCCGAGGAAAAACAACAAACAAACAGCAACAATCAGAGACACAAGGTGTGATTGATGAGGTGTCAATCACCTTCTGCTTGCAAATACAGCAGCCAGAAAGCCAGAAAGTCAAGCGAGCGGCCAAGGCAATGCGAGCACTTTGACCGGACAAAAAACATCAAGTAGCCTTGCCAATATAACAAAACGTCAACTTGACAGTTCACAGATTGGTGGATTTCATCCCCAAACCCAATGACATGGCCAAAACACACACACACACACACACACACACACACACACACACACACACACACACACACACACACACACAAACTCCACCCAAATGCACAAGCTAGCCCAACACCGGAAGCTAATGGTGCTAATGCAAATCTTTTGGCTTTGACATAACAGGTTATTTGGCTCTGAAACTTGATTCCAGTGATTGCAGCCGCAAAGTCATTGGCGCAGACATTCTGCATGGCTGAGCTTATTATTTGGGCCCGGCCAATTTGTCGGTTAGCCGACTTCCGTCGGCCAATTTGAGCACTTTTCAAATGGATCAGAATCGGTTGGACTTTAGTCAATAAAATGCCAAACTATTCTTAATTTTTCATGAAACTGAAAATGCTGTTGTGCAGAATGATGTCATTGCAACATTTGTGTTGGCCGGGGCAAATTTATGATGTCAATAAGCCCCACTGTGACATCATAGTAAGGCACAGACACATTTTAAGATAAACAATGACTAATGATTGAATTGGTTGTTTATTTCAATATTGATGGTTGGCCAACCGCTCATGAAACACAACTATTATATAAAACAAATTTTTAAAAGTCAATTTTCGACTGGGGGCCAGTCACATTATCAAGATTGAATAAAAACAACAATTTTGCAGCCATGAATAATGTGTGACATGCAATCGAAATATTGATTAATAATATTTACATAATTCCTGGATAGTTGGATAACATCCACACTGCAGTTTCGAGCAAATATTTGCTCCATTCATTAAAAAAAGAGAAAAAGAAGACAAATAAAAACAACAAAAATAGTGCATCCACAAAGTATTCACAGCGGATCCTTTTTTTCGAAAATACTACAGCCAAAAATGACGTTTTTCTCTTAACATGTTCATCAAGAACCAGTCCACTGTCGAAAAGATTGCAAATGTATCAAAAGAAATAAATGCCCCAAATGTGACTGGAGTGCTTCATGGACGCGGCGGCCTTCCGTCGGAGTCTCCCCAGCTGGGGCCCTTCTCTCGACGGCAACACGTCATGGAACATTCCCGGAACCAGCCAGCGCACCACCCACCAGCCTGGCTCCTCAGACGCTCTCTCGCAGAGGAAACAAACAGCACACACTCACTTAAAGTCCTTTCCCAAATATGCAACCCTTTTCCGACGTGGACGCACTAACACAACTTAAAAAAAAAAGTGCAGCAAGCACAACATGAAAGCGCGAGCGAGGGCGACATAAGGTCACTGGCAGCCCGGAAACACTTGGCAACAATTATCCACCAAACGAGTAACTAACCATCACCGGCGAGCGGCTGTCAAGCGGCCGACGATCGGTCCCCGATCGCCGGTCGGTTTCCTGCCTCAGCCCGCGTCTTCGCCAGCCTGCGCTCGGTCGTGCAAATTCCTCGGGCTGTTACGCAACGCGGCTAATCTGCATGCAAGGCAACGCGTGCCCGCCCGGGGTATTCCCCACTGCACCGCGGTGAACTCGCCAGCCACGAACGGCTCGTCCGCCGGCCACCGAGGAGGCTTCCAACGCGACCGCGAATACAAGAGAAGACTACGGCGGGGGCAAGGCGGCTCTTACCTGCCGGGAGCGGGGATGACAACAAGCCGCCGCGGTGACGCCAGCTCCCTTCCGGGGCTTGACACCTCTCGGTTCGCCTGAGGTCGGACGAGGGGACGGAAGGACAGACGGAAGGCGGCCGGCGGTGGCGGAGGCGAAGGCGGAGGCGAGGAATCCACGCGAGAGCCGCGCGAAGAAAAGTTGCGCGTCAAAACGGAAGAAATCCTTCCCGACCGGATTTCTGGTAACGGAGCTCCGCCGCCGCAGTCAGCCACAGAGCGAATGCGAGCGTATGCGTGTGTCGGGGTGAAATCCGGAGACACGCACACACGCACGCGCACACGCGCGCGATCGCGCGCACGCTCACACGGGGTTATTCCGAGCGCCACTTCCCAGAATAGAAGCAGCGGCGAGAGGGAGTGACTGACAGACACTGTGTGCGTGTGTGTGCGCGCGCGTGTGTGTGTGTGTGTGTGTGTGTGTGTGTGTGTGTGTGTGTGTGTGTGTGTGTGTGTGTGTGTGCGTGTGTGTGTGCGCGCGCATGTGTGACGTCGTCGGATCCCCCAGTGCGCAACCAGGGCAGAGGGAGGGGAGGAAGGAGGAGCACTGGCCGAGGACGACGCTCTGTCTGCCGGCTTAAGAGAGCAGGATTCCCCGGTCACCTCTGGAGCGACCTGTCTCTCTGACTGTCTGTCTGCCTGTCGGTCTCTGACTGTCTCAGTGGATGACTTCCTTCCTGTGTATCCTTTCACATACACACGCACGCACACGCGCACGCACACACCCACACACACTGGTCGTTCCAATGCAAATATGAAGCAAAACATCAGGGTTGACTGAAGTGCTGTATAATTCTTTTGGCATCTAAAACTATATCGTAAGTAACATTACAGTGTCGCAAGACAAGATAAATCCCGCATTTCTTCCCAGTATTCTGGAATGAAACATCTGTCCAGGGGTGCAACAGCGTTTGCCCCAGCCAAGTGGGCGTGGCTATCGCTGGGCAACACCATCTGAGGAATTTGGTTAAACTACATCTCTGCTGTACATCTGCCCCAGGCAAAATTAGCATGCCATTGTCAGGATTTTTTTTTCAATGAATTATTTTTTGGGGATGGTGGGGGGGGGGGGCGATATGGCGTTAAATTTGAGCAGGCAAGACGGAGTCATGTGTCCTCCCTGGAAAAATGTTCCCTGAATGTGTCTGATGTCTGCCAACGTGACTTCAGCGTCAACTGAGCCACCCTGTCAATGTCTGGACTGGCAGTAGGTTAAATAAATATTCAGGTCAGGGGATTTCCAAAGGCATCCAAAGATGAGATTCACGTGGATGGGGTGGGTGGGGGTGTCCCCCAGGGTGGGGGCTTCCAAAAATATGCGGTCTGGTATGTGGAATGACGACCCGCCGCATTTCTCAAGGACCGCTGGGGACATTTGGAGGTGACAACATTGAGAGGAGCAACAGAACAGCCCATTTGAAGAAAAGAACATCAAAATTGCACTACGCTGATCAAAAACATCATCAAATGTAATTAGGCGCTTCAAAATCAGGATTTTGGAGCCCATCTCAGAGTTTTGAAGAAGAAAAAAAACATACAGTCTAGCCCCGCTATTCGCAGGGGATTGGGTTAACCTGCGTGTGAGCGTCTGGCTGCGAGTGGTGGCCTACAGCAGATTTTTGTGCTTGCTGTACTGGTGAATTTGTGTGTTTGACTATTTGTCCCATTCAAGAAAAGGCGGCTGTGACACTCCACGCACACACGCGAGGGCATTACTTAATTGCTTCATTATTTCTTCACTTCACTCGTGCAGTCAAAAGGTCAAAAGGTCACGAGTAATTCAAATTTCTCATCACCGTCTTTTCCCCAAATCAGCATCTCAACGCCAAACTTTCCTCTTTTCGTTACACATGATAAACAAACTGCCATGTGTGTGTGTGCATGCGCGTGAGTGTGTGTGTCACATTGTGTTCTTTTGCGGCGAAAAATCTTGTCATTTTCCCGACAGCGTGCAGCAAAAAGCTAGGTGCGTGCGTGCGCGTGTGCGTGCGCGCACGTTGGCCAGCTCTAAGTGGATTAACGCCTGCCTCGACCTATAAGAGGCTCATCGTTGCACGACCTCGTCAGCGGTGACGCCGTGGCAACGAGCGCCATGGCGACGGCGCGGCGGCCATTTGCATAGGCAGGAAAGGGAGGTAAACGGCGTGCTTGCTCAAGATGACCGCGTGACTTCTCGCCGCCGCACTTGAGAATCACTCGCGAGACATCATGTGACTCGCCCGTTTTGCAGTCTCGCAAACTCGAGCTCACGCCGACACAACCACACACAGACCCTCGCACACTCAGCCACACTCGGCAACACCTTTTCTCACTCACACACACTCGCAAACTCTCACACGCTTTCAAAAACTTGCAGTCTCTCAAGCTCACACACTCGTTCCCACTCACACACATGCACCACACGTTCACACCATTCTCTCATGCACACTCTGTCAAGTATTTTTGCTCCCCCTTTGGTTACAGTGTGGCTGCGTTGCCAGATGTTGAGTCATGTGATTCAGACTCGTCGTTGGCCTTAAACGACCGCAGCACGAGCTCCTGCTGCCATTGTTGACTTGAACACAAAAACAAGTGCAAAAGCAGCAACTTGCTGAGTCGGGTCCCAAATCGGATGTCAGCGGGACCCGGACCTGCCCGCCCCACTCTCATGTGTTCTGACCAACTTTCCAGAAGATGGGAAAAAGCCGATGGCATCAAGGGGAAGACTAATTTGAAGAGTTGGGCCACATCTACAAATTGTGAAGGCCTTTATCAGATTACGTTGACATGGCAACACATGGAGGCTTAAATATAATTGGCCCAAAAAAAAAAAAAAAAAAAAAAGATGATCGACAGGAGAGACTTTGAGCTGGGCGAGCGCCTTCACCATGTCATCATCGCAATAAAATGGACTATTTCCAAACTGCTTGATGGAGTGTGAAGTCGTTCTACACCTGAAGACAAACAATAACTCTAGTAGGTGGCGCTATACCACCTATCAACTTGTTAATACATCTTTGAAGTCATTAAGTATGCAAAGAAGCTATGCCCTATCTGCATTTGCATAAATGTCATGCACACTATCCTTTTTGGTGAATATGGTGTCTGCTTTACTACTCCAAGAAATATGTATGCAGGCCGTCTTTTGGCAAGTATTTTGTACCGTTATGACAGGTGACAAGCAGGTTATTTATTTTGACAAATGTGGTGTGAGCATCAATGACAAGTGGTAATCTGTTTTTACAAGTGTGTTTGATAGTTTTAGGCGAAATAACATGTAGACTCATTGATTTTTGTTTGTTTTTCTGCGTATTACAAATGACCATGTGTAACATGTAGACTCATTGATTTTTTTTTGGTTTGTTTTTCTGCGTATTACAAATGACCATGTGTAACTCATCAAGTTGTCTATCTAATTCAGTGGGTACTACATTTATGTACAGTGATCCCTCGCTCCAACGCGGTTCATCTTCCGCGGCTTCGCTGTTTCACGGATTTTTTTTATTGCGGTTTTTAAAAATTCTTTTAAACAGTGAATTGCGTTCTGCATCCTGATTGGCTAAGGCACTGACCAACGTGAACAGTATCCGCACCTCGTCTTTATACATATACATACCCCACAATGTCGACGAAACGTTCTGCACCGGCAAAGGCACCCGAGGACGCGCTCAAAGCAATATTATTTTACAGTACAGTATTTCCAAAAACGATTATAGTTATTTGTTGAAAATGTTTGGTTTTCTTTTTTGTGTTTCGGCCTGAAAACAGGTTTTGGTCTTTGGTTTCATTGTATATATTGTTCAGTATTGTCTAATAACTGTAAAAAATAAAGCTCATTACTTCACGGATTTCACCTATCACTGGTTCTTTTTGGAACGTAACCCCCGCGATAAACTAGGGATTACCGTACATGTATGTATCCAAATCCGAAAATAAAGCGAGGTGTACAGGTAGACAAAATAAAGTTGGGTGGAAAAAAAAAGTACGCGCTTGCCAAAAGTGTCGTCACCGCAAAGACGTTGAAAGTGTAAAAAAAAAAAAAAAGGAAAAAAAAAGTAACAAGTGCGCACACAGCCGGTCGCCTCGGGCTCTCGTCCCTGAACGCAACACAAAGCTCCCCTGTGACAGCTGACGGATGAATAATGCTTACTCATACACGCGTGCGCGTGCACAAACCGCTCCGACCACACCTGCAGACTCCCACGGATTAGTGGTGGGCGGGTTGCATTCGTTAACATACTTGGACGTACAAACATTGCATAACATCGTTGCATGTAGGAATCTTTCGTGCTGTCGCTTTAAACGTGCATAACACGCACGCACCCACGCGCGCACAAAGAGCGTATCGAGGTGTGGCGCGGGTATTACTTAACAGCTGGAGGCGAAAGTTCAAACTACCTGTAAATTAAAAGGACATCTTCAGTGAGATTGAACACGAGTGGGAAGGAGCAGCACCCCGCAGTGGCCACGTGGGGTACTGACACATTGTGATGACACGTGATGAAACACACAACACCAAAAAGCTTAATTGCTGATTACGTTAACATTTAATGACGTTTTCTGAAGGGCTGTGAGCGATCTGGCCTGAAAATAAACCCAATATGATTTTTGTAAATGAGCTCATCTTGTTTGCCGCCGCGTTAATTTAAGCAGCGCTCAGGAGCAGTGACGCACTTTCAACTACGGAATCTCACGAAGAACAAAAAGCTTTAAAATTGACAACGGTAACATTTAAATGCCTTTTTTAAAGGATGTGAGCGATCTGGCCTGAAAATAAACACAACCTGAATATCGAAAACGAGCTCATCTTGTTTGCCGCCGCATTAGTTAAGCTGTGTTCAGTAGTAGTGACACACTTTGAACGACGGCATCCCATGAATAGCAAAAAAAAAAAAAAAAATTCGGTATGTAAAAATGTTACTGTGTGACGTTTTTAAGGGTTGTGTGCGATCTGGCCTTAAAATAACCCCAAGATGACTTTTGTAAATTAGCTCATCTTGTTTGCCGCTGCGTTAGTTTAAGCATAGCAGTAAGAATCCCATGAATTTAAAAAGAAATAAACCAAACAAATCGATAAACTGCAGCCCTACTTTGGGCTTGAGCGTTGGAATTAGAGTCGTCAATCGATTTACATTATTAATCATGATTCACATGATTTTCATAACAATTGACAATAAGCGGTAGAAAATGGATGGATTGACAAGTGTATGAATTCAAAGTAAAATTATCAAAACTTAAATGTTCCAGTTTTTAATACTCTTCTCAAAATCCGAGTGGGCAAATACGCTTACCGTATGCAAATATGATTAAAACATTTCAAATTCGAGCCCAACAACAAACAACAGATTGCACATTTTGTAAAACTGTCACTATAAAACTAAACGCATGACAAAAACAATTACGCACACTGTACATTTATACAAACTTCGTTTTACAAACAAGTAGCTTGTTCCAAACATCACCGGCGGAATGCGAACGCACAATGTAAAACGCCATTGACATGCTAACAAAATTCAGCATTAAAGTCATGGTAGTAGTATACATTCAACGAACACATTTTCACATGCGTGTCATAGGAACGCATACAAACAAATAATAAAACATTACTCTCAGGTTTAAATCCTCCCTCCACTCGTGTGACTTTCTCTTTCGGTAGGTGTGCGCCACACTACCAGACCAACTAATGGTGGTGCGATAATTGCAAGTTTTAAAAAAATTGTGACTTTAAGGAAAACTAACCTGTTAATTTGGACAGTCCCATTTGAAATGTAAACATGTGTAAAAGCAAGGAATGTGTGTTAAGTTTATTACAAGTTGCAAATCCGAGTTTTCCAGTCGGAAATTGCAACTAGCAGCGCGGGTCAGCCGTGTGTGGGCGGGACTTGACGGATAATGTCATTTCGAGACAGCAGCGAGCATCCAGGTTGCGTTCTGTCACCGACGACACAGCTTGTCATGGTCATCTTCGTATTCCCCTGGTCTCGTCTGTCTGCTGCACCCTGATGGCGCTTTGTCGTGCTCTGTCGCGCGAAACTTCAACAACAGAGTTCTGAGTCAGTCAGAAAACTTTCAGATTCCTTTGTCACTTCTTAACGGGAAATGAGCATGCTGTGGTTCCACTCCGCCGAATCCATAAGAGGCTCTGGCTCAGTGCACTGAAAGAAACTTTCACCCAATCACATTCAAGCTGTCATGGATTGATCCAACAGAATGGATGACTTCCTTGGACTGATAAAGTGGAAAATGTACTTTTTGATGCCTTGCATACAAATACGGTGTTGCAAGTTTCATTGGTTCTGTGAGCAAGTTCCTAAATCAATTTCTTTGTAAAATTGTACCTTGAGATGCAAGTGCTGGACGCGGCATTAAACTCAACTAATTTAATGAGAACCAGTTTGGCTACGAATAAATCATCCATCAAAAAAGAGGCTTCAAGTTGCGTGATGCCACTCCCACTTGAAGTTTACGAAAAAAAATACACATAAAAGCTGTCGTCAACGGGTCGTCATGCACTGAAACGTAGGCAGCGACAGAGTGCGGCCATCCCATGCTGAAATATGCAGGGAAATTAATATTAAGTCATATATTTCGGAGTGCTCTTTTTCCTCACTAAAATAAACGTGATATTTTTTTGTTGTTGTTTTGTGGCGTTTCCATTCATTCCTATGTGAGGGGAGATGATTTCAGATATGACTTTTGAGTTCCAAGCCTGGTCACAGGCCAAAACTGAAGTCATTTCAGATGATGATTTTTCTGGCTTTAAGAAACATTAAAACAAATCAAGAAAAAATGTTGGTAGTCAGTAACAGTTACTGATTCATCTCAGTCCACTTGGTGCAACAGCTCTCCAAAGTGTGGTCATCCCTGTTTAAGTTGCAGACTAACCAGCAGTTCGAATCTGATGTAGGTGTGAGTTTTGCTAATGGCAATGTACAGGATGATTCCATAATTGTTTCCACAGAATTAAGGGATTCCATATTTTTCCTCCTCTATTTGGTCTAAAAATGTAACTTACTACCACATTTTTTTTGATTACTTTTAGTTTTAACACCAGAAAGTTGCTAAACGTAGGCAGCGACAGAGTGCGGCCATCCCATGCTGAAATATGCAGGGAAATTAATATTAAGTCATATATTTCGGAGTGCTCTTTTTCCTCACTAAAATAAACGTGATATTTTTTTGTTGTTGTTTTGTGGCGTTTCCATTCATTCCTATGTGAGGGGAGATGATTTCAGATATGACTTTTGAGTTCCAAGCCTGGTCACAGGCCAAAACTGAAGTCATTTCAGATGATGATTTTTCTGGCTTTAAGAAACATTAAAACAAATCAAGAAAAAATGTTGGTAGTCAGTAACAGTTACTGATTCATCTCAGTCCACTTGGTGCAACAGCTCTCCAAAGTGTGGTCATCTCTGTTGAATTTGCAGACTAACCAGCAGTTCAAACCTGATGTCGGTGTTAGTTTTGCTAATGGCAATGTACAGGATGATTCCATAATTGTTTCCACAGAATTAAGGGATTCCATATTTTTCCTCCTTTATTTGGTCTAAAAATGGAACTTACTACCACATTTTTTTCTTTGATTACTTTTAGTTTTAACACCAGAAAGTTGCCATATGAAATGACTCGTGTTTTGTGTCATGTCTGTGATCTGCTTTTTTTTTTGGAGTTCATGACCATCCTGCAGAGCGTGCCTGTTAAGTCCAATTAAATAAAGTTTCCTGAATCTGAATTCTCTGAGATAGGCGATTCCGTAATTTTTGCCAGGGGTTGTATATGTGTTAGATGGATTTTTTTTTTTTTTTTTTTTGGAGTTCATGAACATCCTGCAGAGCGTGACTGTTAAGTCCAATTACCCCATGGAGATAAATAAAGTTTCCTGAATCTGAATCTGAATCCTCTGAGATAGGCGATTCCGTAATTTTTGCCAGGGGTTGTACGGGGGGGGGGTGGGGGTGCGCCAGTAGGCAGCACGGACGCACCAAAATCGCATAGGGCGCGCGTCGCAACGAGACACCTAGAGGAGCGCAAAGGCCAGAAAAGGTCAAGAAAAGGGCAAAAGGGAGCCGGGGGAGGACATTATGGCGCTTATCCCGTCGCAGATCCTCCGCATCGCCATCCTGCTGTCCTACCTCTCCATCCTGTGCCACTACAAGGCTCTGGACATGCCGGCGCACCAGACCTACGGAGGCAGCTGGAAGTTCCTCACCTTTATCGACCTGGTGAGCGTCGCCTCGACTCACATCGCCTCGCCTCGCCTTACTTAGCTTCGGCTCGGCTCGGCTCAGTTCGGCTTGGATCGGATTTATCGCCTATGGAGCCGGCTAGCTTAGCTTCATTTTCAAAGGCGCGCTTGTTTGTTTGTTTGTTTGTTTGGCCTTTGCGATTCAACAAATTCGCGCTGAGCTAAACCAAATCATTTGTTTCTTACCTAGGAGGTTCTGCTTTCGTCAGCCCAACAGGGGCGGCTTTCGTGAGGAAGGATGTCCACCATGGACGCGCCGCCTTCTCTGCTAGCCACCTAACATGAGAACTAACATGTTAGCCAAATTGCTCGTCTGCTTCGACCCTTTATTTTCTCTCCCGTGTTAACTTCTCCTATTTCACTTTGAAGCCATCTCTCGTTCTACTTATTTTCCTTCTCCGCCCTGCCCCTCTTATGTTTATGGGGGTGGATGGATGGATGCATAGATAAAAAGAAAGAATTCAATCCGTGAGTGAAATTGTCACAGCAGCAGTACGGTGGACGCCCAAGATACTTTAATTTGGCACCTGTTCAATGTTTTTTTTAAGATATTTTTAAAACCCCACACTTTTTTTGCGGCCAGTGGCTTTTGCCGTTTATGTCGCGCCTTATTCAAGATATTTTTGATTAGGTTTTTTTTTTAAGCATGTGCACAATATAAATAAAACACTACAGTTTTCAAACAGCCGTTAATTCATCCAAGTCTGACAGACTTTCATTTTGGGGAACTTGTGTCACATTTTTGTCACGTTACAACAGTTGTCACTGCCCAAAAATGACACGGTTGAAATGCTGTAAATATAAGCGGCAGTGTGGCGCAAAACCATCGCTAAATGGTACAAAATGGTTGAAAATTACAAATGAAAACATTAGTAGAGCTGTTGTTAACATTAAAAAAAAAAAAAAAAAAAAAAGAACACGATGCCCCGCTTTCAATCATGTCCTGTTTTCCCAAAAATAACCAATATTCTACAAATTCTGGCGGGGTTCATAAACTTCTGAGCACAAGTTTGAGTGATGTCTAATTGGATTTAGTGTGTGACGGCAGAATGACGAGTGCGAATAAACACAGCTTCCTTTTTACAATTGCCTGCGAAAACAATGTTTGCTCTCACACAGGCAGAGTGTAGAAAAACATGCGAGCGCACGCGAACAAGCGGTCGATTGTTTTTTTTTCATCTTCATGGGACCTCTCGAAGTTTCCTCGATTGGCCACGCTAAGCTAATCTATGGATGACTGAATTTCATTGTCAGCATCGACTTGTGTGGCTGTTGAGTAATGGTTCAGATTGCTCTGCAAATCTAAAAAAAATGTCCTGTATCATATTTTTTCTCATGAGCGCCATGTTGTACTCGGATGATATTTTGACCATTGTTGCCAGCAGCAGCCTCGCAACAGAACACGTACAACCTTTAAAACCAAAAAACAAGATTTGCAACATGACATCTGCACTATCTACAGTATGTGTCACAGTTCCAAGTGGAAGTTAGAAAAAGAATGAGGAAATTAATTCATATTTTGCCATCAAAACACCCATCTCAGTTTCATTTTTGTTGTTGTATTTGTGTCAAAGCAAAGGCCCTTGTACATCCCATCCTGTCGACTTGGGCCTCCTGTCTCCTTATCTTAAGTCAACAGTCTCAAACTTGGGCCTTAAACTGGACAGTGATTTCAAACTTGACCGGCAAATTGGTGCCGTTGTTAAATCCAGCTTCTTTCACCTTAGACAGCTGGCCAAAGTAAAACCTCTCCTCTCTCATGAACACTTTGAGACAGTAATTCATGCTTTTGTCACATCCCGGCTCGATTACTGCAATGCCCTTTACTTTGGAGTCAGCCAGTCTTCCATTAAGCGTCTCCAGCTGGTCCAGAATGCCGCTGCTCACCTCTTGACTGGTACTCGTAAGAGGGAGCACATAACTCCTCCTCTGGCATCCCTTCACTGGCTCCCCATACATTTTAGAGTTATTTTCAAGATCCTCTTATTTGTTTTCAAATCTCTAAATGACCTCGCGCCACCTTACCTGTCTGAGCTCATCCGCCCCTACACACCTGCCCGGCGCCTCAGGTCTGCGGGACCAGACATTATTAGAAGTACCAAGAACTAAACGGAGGCTCAGAGGGGATTGAGCCTTTTCTGTTGCTGGTCCCTCTCTCTGGAATGACCTCCCACTGAACATTCGGCAAGCCTCCTCGCTGCCCATCTTCAAAACCCGCCTCAAAACTCACTTGTATTCTTTGGCATTTGACTCAGCGTGACTTAGATTTGTTCTTGGTTTTGCTGTTCGGTGCCTTCTACCGTCTTTATTACCGATTTGCTTTACTGTTTGTTGTATATGTTAAATTGCTCCATGTACAGCACTTTGTATGCAGCGATGGCTGTTTGAAAGTGCTCTATAAATACAGTTGAGTTGAGTTGAGAAAGTGACAGTTTTGCTTGACATGTGTTTTTTCTCAAAAATCAGTTTTTCTCCTCTTTTTGGTCAGAAATGGAAGTTTTGGGTGAAACTAACTTCTGTTTGACTGCTGATTACTAAAGAATGGACAGCGCTAGAAACAAACTTATGTTCTGGTGAAAGAAGAGAGTCTATTCTTTCTTTGGGTGGGTTCGCTGCTAGCATTCGGACAGAAGACAATATTGTGTGGGTGTCAATCGGCTCGCCATATGAGGGAACTCTGTTTTGATAATCACTCTCAGTTGATTGCGACATTGAATTTTTTTTTTTTTCCATCTGAAGCTTACTCCCGACACCTAGCATGGCTCATAACCAGATTTGTTATCTCTGTGAAGATCGATGTTTTTTTTTTTTTTCGGTCGCAAACGAAGCCTGCAATCAGCGCGATTGCCCTTTTTAGCCCAGCGGATCGGATTGCTTCCAAGTGCGTTTCTACATTTATTGATTGAAAACGAGACCATGTGACTCTTCCCTGTTACGTGGCAAGCTCAGCTCTCCTTGAAATGGAATGTTTTGAGGCAGCCAAGGTATCTGTGCCTCCAGTCGCACTTTGATGCTCAAGGTGAGACACAGCTTACGAGTTGAAGATTTGAAAGTCGATAGTCGAGTCATGTGTGAATTTTGCAGCCTCAGAGTTCTACTTGACAGCCGCATGCAAATGTCTTATTTTGATTAAACACAACAATTTTAGTTAAGCAACGGGATCTAAATGATTAACTGGTTATCAAAATAGTTGTTGATTAATTTGATCATTGATTAGCTGTCGATCAGTCGACCTAATTAAAAAAGAAAATACCCTTGAAAATTTAAATGTCATCTCAAACACAACTGACAATATGACCCTAAAAATAAATGGCTTAAAAATGATTTTATTTTGAAAAAAATGCCCAGGATGGAACCCGTAGAAATAGCAGTTGCTACTTTAAATTTTCTGCCATTTCCTTTTGTTTTTCAACTTGGGTGTGTTTTCCGACTTTTGCACCATCGCTCGCTCATATTTATTCAGTTTTTGGTGACTTGAAGTTGTGAGTCAAAAATGAGAAATGCTGCCTCTAGATGGCAGCAGAGAACACGGCAGCTGGGCACGCTCATTGGCTGACTCACACATCACTCACCGGCCCAGGCCCCGCCTTTTAAAGCCACACACACTCAAAGTCAAACATCGTACAGTCAAACGTGAGGCTTTGTACCTCACTTTCACCATGCAAATTCTTTTTTTTTTTTTGTTGTTGTTGGTTTTTTTTTTTTTCAATTACTCAGATAATCGATTCTAAAAATATTGGCATACAATATTGCTACAAAAGTATCAGTACATCCTGCCCATTGTTGTGACTGAAGTTGATTTCTGACTCTTGTGCAGGAGACTTGAGAGCTGTCTATCATCTTTGAACGTTACATTGCAGGTGATCCAGGCGGTGTTCTTTGCCCTCTGCGTGCTGATCGACGTCTCTAGTCTAATGACCAGAGCCGGCGAAAACCGGGAGCAGGAGAGGCAGCTCAGGAAGCTGATTGGCCTGAGGGATTGGATGTTGGCCGTCCTGGCCTTCCCCTTTGGCGTGGTGAGCAGGTGGACACGCACAGAAATGCAGAATCGGTAACAGATGTGGATCGTATCCTCCTCTTCGTTCCCGAAATCTCATCACCGCGGACTTTTTCCGATGGTTTTTCAGGCATCATGTAACACAAGATGAGCGCCGGCTTGTCTCATGTTGATAATGCGTCAGGATTTTAATGCCGGCCAATTGGATGTCCACTCGTCACAGTGATTCAAAGACACAACTGGAGCAAAATATACAAAGTCAGCGCTTGCATGAGCCAGTGGAAGAAAAAAAAATGCAGTATATTCCACATAATCGCAGATGTCAAATTGCATCTCAGGACAGACGATGATGATTTGCCGATTAGGAATTGTGACTTCCATCGTACTTTTTGGACTCAAAAGGACAGACTTCCCATCCTTCCTGAATGCAGCGCTTGGCTCTTGATTGAAGCGCCGCAAACTTGTTGGTTTGAATTGCAGCTGTTCTGAAAGTGCTAGATCAGGGGTGTCAAACTCATTTGACATTGTGGGCCACATACGGCCTCGGTAGATGTCAAGTGGGCCGGACCATTAAAATTTTACCATGCTCTGCTATAATTAACTAAAATATGTCTTTCCTTTGTTTTGGTCTAAGGAAGCACAAGAACATTAGGAAAATGTTGAAATTTAATGAACATATCCTTTACAAAACATTTCATGAAGCACCTTAGATTTCCTGAGACAAATGTGCAATTTACTTTGGTCATTCACATATATGCATTGCAACTGATCCCACTGATTGCACAAAGGCACACAACTTTAACAAGTAATTCGTATTAAAAAATATAGTAATGCACTTTAAGATTAAACGAGATTTATAAAGAAAGGATTTTTTCAACCATTTACACATGTGCATATATAATCTAAATTTAATCCCTGCCTTCACCTTACAAACTAAGGAGAGTGCTATTAAATGTGTAAAGAATAAAGTATTCACACGTCCTCGATAGCGTCTGCTGTGTTGGGTCTGTCTCAGTGAGATATGAAGCGACTGTTGTCTTCTTCTCTGATCAAAACAATGTTGCCTTCAACTCTGATCAAAACAGTGTCTCCCCCTAGCGTATACTCCATGAATTGCACTTTATTAAAATACAAATTCCGTGTATTTTATGCATTTTTTCACTTTTAAATTATCCCGCGGGCCTGCTGGAACCTCCTTGGGGGCCGGTTCCGGCCCGCGGGCCGTATGTTTGACACCACTGTGCTAGATAAATAAAGATGTATTTTATTGTATTCTACGTACACGTCTGCTGACAGGCTCCTTTTCTGTGTTTGCAGTTTGTGGTGTTCACCTTCTGGAGTTTGTACCTTTATGACCGAGAGCTGATCTACCCCAAACTGCTGGACAACTTCATCCCTCAGTGGCTCAACCATGGCATGGTGAGGTTGGATTGTTGGGCGGGGGCATGGGGTCAGTAATTCAAGACCCACCTACTTCTTCTTCTTCTTTTCCTTTCGGCACGTCCCTATTCAGGGGTCGCCACAGCGAGTCAGTAATTTCCATCCGCCCCTGTAAACCGTCCTACCAACTCGCATGGTCGTCTTGGCAAAAGTTTTACGCCGGATGCCATTCCTGACGCAACCCTCCCCATTTCTCCGGGCTTGGGACCGGCACTGGGGAACAGTGCACCCCCAGGGGAGGGCACTGCCCCCCAGCGGCTGGGTTCAAGACCCACCTACATTGGTTGAAAATCTCTGATTTACAAAGAGCATGTTAAAAAAAAAATGTAAAGAATTATCACAGTCGCTGATGAATTTGATGAGCATTAAAAGACTGAATTTGAATCATCCCGCCAACTTCCACTTCCCACGATGATACAGGCACACACACCGAGTGTGTGTGTGTGTGTGTGTGTGTGTGTGTGTGTGTGTGTGTGTGTGTGTGTGTGTGTGTGTGTGTGTGTGTGTGTGTGCGCACGTGCATGCGCGTGCATGCGCGTGTGCACGCGTGTGTGCGTGTGCGTGCGTGCGTGCGTGTGCGTGCGTGCGTGCGTGTATGTGTGAATGCATGCATGGAAGCATGGAAGGTGTCTTTTGCGCTCCAGAAAATGATGCAATAGACAAATGGTTGCTACGGTGGTCTCGCCAAGGACCAAAACAATCAGAACACCACCAACCTGCAAGTGTGTGTGTATATGTGTGTGCGTGCATGCGTGTGTGTGTGTGTGTGTGTGTGTGTGTGTGCGCACGCCATGGTTCTGGAAGTAAATATTTAGCAGTATTCCATGGTATCGATGTGTCATGTTTGTACTGGCTGCCATGGCAACTGTGATTATTCCCATCGCTGGAGGGAGTGGTCGGGTGATGTCAAGAAAGGAGAGAAAGGCACAACTCAAGAAAGAGCAAAAAAAAAAAAAAATGTTCTTTTCATCATCCTCAAATGTGCTTAATGTCCCCATTGTGACCATCGAAAGGCGCCCGTTGCAGCAGGAAGGGTTCAAAGTTGAAAGCATTCTGGCGGGGGGGATGTCGGTTGTTGAGCGCGAGCATGCCTGCCCGCCGCCGAGCGCGAGATAAGCTCCTTAAAGTCTGCGGCGAAATGTCAACTTGAAAACTTGTCGAAATGTCGAGTTCGCCTCAAGTTCAAGCCATTTAAAATCTTAAGTAGAGCAACCGTGTGTCAATTGACGCCGGCATTCCTCCACTTACAGAAAGGTTCGGTTCGTGAAGTTCACCGGTAACGATAATAGCACATTTCTGATCCATCTTGAAATGTGCGATTTATTTCCTCCCTTCCAGCACACCACCGTGCTGCCGTTCATCATCATCGAGATGCGCACCACCCGCCATCGGTACCCCAGCAGGTGGTGCGGCTTGGCGGCCGTCTGCTGCTTCGGCATGGGCTACATCCTCTGGTGCGGCCGTTCTCAGTCGTCTTCTGCTTGCCCGCGCCACAGCTTGTGCTCATCTCTTTGTTTTGCACTATGTGTGTGGCGTGCGTGTGTGTGCGCGCAGGACTTACTGGGTGCACCAGGTGACGGGCATGTGGGTGTACCCCATCCTCGAGCGCATCACGTCGCTCGGCCGCTTCCTCTTCTTCTCCGTACTCTCTGCCGTCCTTTGCGTCTTCTACGTGCTCGGGGAAATACTCAACAGCTACATCTGGGACCAGCCGCATACAGGTACACACACACACACACACACACACACACACACACAAATGGTACAGATTGTATATCCATGCAAAAGTACACACACACACACACACATACACACACACGCACACACTTCCCAAAACTTCCTAAAAGTTTCCCTTTCTCCGCAGCCAAGGTCAAAGGTGAGTGAACTTGAGTTGTGCATGGCAGTGGAGTCACACACATGTGAGGTCACATGTCAAGCTCCGCCCACCAAGACAGCACAAGGATTGCAGAGGTGTGACCTTTGAACTCCATCCATCAGCACCAACAAGCCTGAAAACGGGAACCGGGACACACACACTTTACCCCTTTTCTTTATTTCGCCAAAGCAATACAACACACACACACACACACACACACACACACACACACACAAACAGACACTTGCTCATCAACACATAGCCAGGTCAAAATGGATCTTCTTGAAAGCACATGGCGTCATATGTCAAATGAGAGGTCTCAACGAGGGCACCACAGTCGTGACTTCATTTTGTCACGATTTCCTTACATGTTAATGGACTGACTCAAAAACCTCAACCAAGCCACAAGATCAACTGTGACTCCTACCAAGTCAGAAGTCAATGTCAAGCGCTTGCACTCTATCCATCAATGTTCTGATAGTTTGTCCTCATCGAGGTCATGGATGGGCCCCGGTTGACTTTGAATGAGGAGCCAGGTATACCCTGGATTGGTCGCCAGCCAATCGCAGAGCCAATCCAGACAAACGGTTTAGTGTCCAATGAAGCTAGCATATATGACAAGCATTTTGAGCACAGGGACAAGATACAAGCGCCACAAACACTGGAAAACTCCAAAGTGAGATTCAAACCCAGAATCTCTCAACTGTGAGACAGAGTCTGTATCCACTTTTTCAGCATGCTGCTCGTACTCTCGTGGGTCATATGAAAAGGTCCTGATCAGGCTTTCCAAATCGCTTGTTACATTATATTTTGTACAGTGGTGCCTTGAGAGACGAGTGACCCCAATTACAAATTTGTTTTATTTTTTTTAAGATTTCTCTCGCGAGCAAAATATTGAGATACAAGTGTGCAGCAACACATGTAGACAGACAATAGCAATAGTCGTATTCTTTATCCTCAGCGTAGAAAGAATGTTACTGCAGTACTGATGAGCTCAGAGTTGCGACATCTCAAAGAACAGAATATACATTTGTCGTTTAGTACCCCCGTGTGGCCAAGGTGCGCACACCAGAAAGCAAAGCACAATGCCGACTCACTTGATACAGCGTGAGGAAATTCCTCAGAATTTCATTTTGCCAATCTACCCTTAGGCCATTTAATGGCATTTCAATTCATTTCATTGGAGAAAGACAATTTTGGACACAAGCGAGTTGTGGGTGTGATCACAGAACAAGTGATCTTATCTTGAGGCACCACTGGACATTTGTGACAATGGCACAGTGTTGACCTCTGAGCAAGCTTACAGATCAACAGTAACACATTTCGCATATCGAGCTCATGAAGTGTCACTTTCTGGTGGTGGTGATCGTCATTGATCTGCAGGGGGCGCTATTAAAGCAGCACATCGATTCCAAGTTATACGATCACACAGGTTGCATGTTGGATTCGGTGACATATTACACGCTTCGATGACATTTGGGGGATGCTTTGGCAAGATGGTATACACCTAATCGGGTCAAGGTACAAGTTTGTAGTTTTTATTTTTCGGGGATGGACTGTTGATTGGTAAAGGTGAACAAACATGATGCAGAACTCTGCATATAAAGCATATTTATTGGATCAGGTTTGAATGTTTAACTTAATAAACAATAAATCCACAAAGTTGCTCTTTGTCCTTTCTGTCCTTTCACGCTCACCAGACACTTCATTAGGGACGTTAGAATGACATCAACGCAACTCTTTACTGTCTTAAAAAAAAAGAAATGTGTTGTTCATTTTCACGGGTGCTGTCGTCTCACTTTTCCAAAAAGTGACGTCTCCTATTCGACGATGCTCGTTTTGAAATCTGACAAGTGTGTGCTTTCTCTTCTTCAGCCATCTTCTCTTCCTCTGCGGTGACATCCAAACGCTCAAATACCCCCCCTACATTTGCATATATTTGCATGCTCATGAGTAGAAGTGCGTTTGGCGCTACCATTTTCCTGTTAAGTGTGAAGGGAAGGTTGTGACAAGCAATGTAATGCTTGTAAGATGCAGTCAAAATTGCAAATTCAGTAGTACAAAGTTGTCAGTTCATCGGCTGCGCCCCCTGCTGGCAGGCTATTTGAAGTGACTCTTTTTCAAACATGCCACTTGGTAGTTTAGAGTAGACCATGGTGGGCGACTCCGGTCCTCGCCGCTATCCTCCACGTTTTCTCTCCTCCAACACACCAGAATGAAATGATCAGGATCGTTATCAGGCTTCTGCAAAGTTTGCTGATGAGCTCATCACTTGAATCAGGTGTAATGGCGGGAGACTTTGCCACGCCTAGCTTAGACTGTATTCAAAATAACAACAGAAAACAAATACAAAACATTCAAACAAAATCTGTCTCACTCCTTCCTGGTTTGGAGTTTGGGTGCTGAAAGAGAAAAAAAATGTAGTTTAGTATTAGAAAATCATGGAAATGAAAATAATCTTGTTGCAAGGTCAGACTGCCCACTTGTGTGCATGTTTTGTTTTTTTGGGTCATATTTGAATGTGATTTACAGTTTATGCAAGTGCATGAAGAAGTTAACCGGATGACATTTATATGTGGTTAGTGTCGGTTTCAATGCTGACCGTTGGGATTCTCCTGCTTGTAAAACGTCTTCAGCATCTCCACGGCTTCGTTCGCTCTGTGGCCCATGACACACTGCGCATGCACAGAAACACACACATAGACACACTCAGTCATTGTCACACGCACGTGCGCATGTGTGAACAAAGTTAGTCGTGGTGACCTTGTAGGAATTTCCCGTGCGAGTCAGCTCAGCCGAAGAGACATCCAAGACGGAGCCGCAGCCTCCGAAGCGCTCGTTCCCGCAGCCATACGCCACCAATGGAATGTCCGCCGCACGGTCAAGGAAAAAACACACGCACTCAAGATGAGAAGAATCACATGACTACTTTGGAAGATATTAAGACGCGAGTTGAAGGATACTCATAAGGCGGAGCGCAGCGGCGCACATGATGCAGGGCTCCACGGTGACATACAAAACCGTTTGCTCACACACACTCCTAGCATCCTGGTTGCCAAGGCGACACCAATCCAGGAGTTGGTCCAGGGCCACCATTTCTGCATGCCTGGTGGCCTCAAACACAAACACACGCACAATAATCTCAAGCAGCCGAGTGGAGGGATTCTTGTACATTTGAAAGCGGCTGCGACAGTTGAAAGCACATTCTTGCTGATGTGCACTGATTACACCAACAACATGTCTGGCAACAGAGAGGGGCTATTTTACAGGCACACAATCCCAATTTATATTAATGATGCTTCCAAGTCCCTCTGAAGAAAATATTTCTTCAGAGGGACTTTGATTCCTGTGAAGAAACAGATACACACACACACACGCACACGCGCGGGCACGCGCACACTTATATACATATTAAACGAAATCATTAATTCGAGAAAAAGGGGAGATGGTACAAATCAGAATGGCTCTGCCTACATTCTTCGTTTCGTTGACTTCATTCCGTCCTTTCCCGACCACTTTGTCCTTGTAGACCAGCAAACACCCCACTGGAACTTCTCCATTGTTCAACGCCTCTTTTGCCTGCACGCAAACACACACAATAAACAGTAATTTAGTAACTTTTAAGCAAAGTTTTAAGAGTTGATTAGTCGAGTCACCATTTCGAAAGCGCAGTCCATCCACTTTGCAACTTCTTCGTCAGTCGGAGAAAACACAGCTTTAAACTTCTCCTCCGCTGTCATGGCAACCTCGCGTAGTGTTTCTAAAACCAGAATGTTGCAGAATGCATATATATATTTAAAACACAAAAAAAAACAACAACAAAAATGGTCTCACTGTTCCGTGTGCTCTGTTGGAGGGCTTTTGAACTCCGGAAGCAGTATGAAATGGGGAAGATAATATTGGACGGACCTGTTTCCCTTTTTAACTAACTGTAGTTTGAGGAGCAAATTATGCATCGATGATCAAATTCTTGAACTTTCCTGATAAAGTTCTTGATATAATAAGTATGTTTTAAATGTGTCTTACCTTCCCAATTATATTCAAAAGTAAATATCATGTTCTCTTTTTTTTTAATCAGTTTTAAATAAATTGCGTCTAGTGACGTAGTGACGTCGAGCACGACTTCCGTGTTCGCGATTCGATCGACAGGTAGCATGCTGCTAACCCGGCTTAGCTAAAGACTAGAAACTCGTGAGCTCATGATCATGTTGCTGGAACACCGCGTCCAAAGATAAATGTACGGACTCTTTTGTTGACTTTTTCACCGCGGGGCATTCCCCAGTGTGTGAGGATGTTTTCTTCCATTTGGAATTTTGTGAAGCGTCACAAGAGGAAATTTATCTTCACCGGAGCTGTAGTTGGAGGTACAGTAGAAACTGTTAGCCTGTGTGCTAATGCTACACTCTGGAATTCACTTGGTGAATGAGTATCTTAGTCCGAGTCGTCTTGACTTTCGGATATACAGTAGTCCCATGGTGAGATAGTTTTGTGTGTTAATAAGTGCTTCATTCTTTCCATTGACGTGTTTCTTCCTTGTTGTGTCAAGCTCAACGGTTTTCGCCTATTTGTAATATTATAATAAATGTTAGACATATGGACCATATATTCTTAAATTGACAGAAAATAGTATAACGATTTGTCTTTTAAATCGTCAATACGTCATGATATTTCATTTTACTGCCAATGTATGTATGATACGTTCCCATTTGCCCTCCCACAAGGTGTGTACTTCCTGGGCAAATATGCCCGATCCAAGTTTAGGGAGCTCCAAGAGAAGGAGGCCACCGAATACATCGCTCAGGCCAGACGCCATTTCCACTTTGAGAGCAACCAGAGAACGTGCAACATGACTGGTAAGGAAGTCAACACCAACAATAGGAATTAAAAATAGGTGCAAAGTTGTTAAGGTGTGCTTTGTGTGTGTGTTTCTCAGTCGTGTCTATGTTGCCTTCGCTGAGAGAAGCCATCGTCAACCAGCTCAACTCGGAAAGCCTCACTGCGATACTAAAGACCAGGCTAGTGTCACTCTTCTCCTCTCACAGTTTAAATGAAGTCAAGTCCTGTGAAGGTTATTCGTATGTCACGAATGAATTCACTGTTGTGGATCTTATACGTCAGTCAACTGGAATCCAAATGTTTCCTACCTCTGCTGAATATGTTCATCGTGTACGTTTTTCACCGGGTAGGATTGGAAGAGGGACTTGCCGAGGTCTCTGTGAAATTCAAGCTCATACAGAACTGTACTGAAAAACAAACACCAGTGGATGGCAGCGTTGCATCGTTTTAAATTTGAACTCAAGACAGGCTTTGATTATAGAGGGTGAATAATGGCAGTAAAACGGGCCAAAATCCAGCAGGCAGGCTGAGAAACTAATTGCATACACGGTGTGGTTTATTGAAATGTGAGAATGTAGAAATGACTCTTGGGTGGCCATTTAAACATTTCTAATTTCCGTGGGTAGGGCATTGTCGAGTAGTAGAGCCCAAATAGAGTTTGCCCGAGAACCTGCTGACATTTTTGCTGTCTTCTCCTCATCCTGACAGGCCGGCCAATAAAGTGGAGATCTGGGAGGATTTGAAGATCATCAGTAAGTCCAGCTTCGATCCGTGTGCTGGCGTTTTCTTCATCTTGGGTTCATTAAGCGTCCGCCGTTGGCAGGTTTCACTCGCAGCCTCGTGGCCGTGTACAGCACCTGCATGCTGGTGGTTCTTCTGAGAATCCAGCTCAACATCATCGGAGGTTACCTCTACCTGGACAACTCTGTGGGCAAGCCCCCCACGGTGAGGAACGCGCTGGGAAGCTTTGAGAACACAAATTCCATCGTTTTGTGATCTGTTACGGTATCCCGCTTTGGATATGATATTTAATTGATGTTCGCACTATAAGGGGATCTTCGAGTGTAAATGAAAAGTTTGATGTGTTTCTGTTTCCTGTTGTCAGACCCCTCAGGCACCACCAGAGGTGCAGCAGCAGTACTTGTCCAGCATTCAACATCTCCTCGGCAACGGTAAGGACAACACTGATCGATAAATTGTTTTTTTAAAAGACACTTGCTTCTTATATCAGTCCATAACTAATAAAGTTGTGTTTCTCTGCTTGTGCAGGATTGACACAGTTGATCACTGTAGTGAAGAAGTCGGTGCAGAACTCCCTGGATGGGTAAGAAGAAACAACCACTCCGCTTCTCAATTAGTATTATTGCACAAATTGACCTCCAGTCTCAGAAAGAACTCCAGACCAAACCAAACGACGTATGATGCTTCTGTTTTATCAATAAACAGCCCATTTTAGAATGGGAGCCCTAAGACAATGACAGACACACACAAACATTGTACACTGACACACACTTAATTGCGCATTGCGTGTGTGTGCAGCGTATGTCTGAAGCAAAGTTTGAGTCTGCTGGAGCTGGAGCAGCACATTAGTTGGATCCGAGCCGAGGTGGAGGCCTGCCCCTGCCGTCCGCTCTCCTCCTACATGATGGCCGACGATGACAACGCCCTCGCCGATCAGGTCCAGACACGCAGCCGACTGCTTGCAAACCACAAACACTTCCAAATGACTGACCAAACCAGATCCTCGCTGCTCAGTCGAAATAGTGCACATCCAAAAATTGGTGGGAGGGGGTTCTTGAAGAAAGTTGATTTAAAAAAATTATTATTATTATTATTATTATTATTATTATTATTATTATTCAAAAATGATTATATTTTTCCTATTTGGATTTTTTTACTGAAAAAAATCTCTCTCTCTTCCCTCTCTTCCTCTATATATGTTTTTTTTTAAACACAGACAATTTATTTCAATTTTTGGAAAAATATTTTCTTGTCCCATGTTTGAAAAATAAAATAGTTTTTTGATAAAAATTGATTTTGTCATGTAAAATATTTCAGATCTTTTGAAACGATTGATTTATTTTTCTCATTTTTGAAAGTCAGATTTTTTTAACACAGACAATTTATTTCAATCTTTGGAGGGAAAAAAATTCTTATGCCATGTTTGAAAAAAACATCATTACAGTTTTGGGATAGAAAATGATTTTGTCATGTAAAAAAACAATTATTTCCAATCTTTAGAAAGGATTGATTGATTTTTCTCATTTTTGAAAATCTGTTTTTTTTTTTTTTTGTTTTGTTTTTTTTGTCCAGGCTTGCGGTCTGTCTGAAAGGGATGTCCTGACCATCCGCCTTCTCAACGAGACCAGAGACATGATGGACAGGTAGCCATTTGATCACCTTCTTCCTCACGTGCTCACACCAGCAAACACGCTATCACGTGTGCTGATGTTGTATGTTCAGTCCAGACTTCAACACCGTGTTGACTGCGTGCCTGCAACGAGGATTCACTCGTCTCCTCGACAACCTGGCGCAGTTTTTCCACCCGCCGCCTACCGACCCCGCCCACCACACCGACCCCGCCCACCACACCGACCCTCACAGGTCAGTTTGTGTGTGGGTGCACGCCTGTGTCTGTTTAAGCCTGTGATATTGCCGCTGATGAGTGATCAGTGTGAAGTTGTATTTTTACAGGTTGTATTGACGTCTTCTCCTGTGTTACGGTGTGTGTGTGTTAGTCTGCCGTCCATCAGTCTTCCGCTGGCCAAGATCATCCCCATCATCAACGGTCAGATCAACACCATCTGCAGCGAGACGCCGGGTCACTTTGTTCAGGTAATAGTCATCATCGTCATCATCACACATTTGTATCTGGTAGTGACCAATAAAACGAATGGGGAGAAAAAAAAGCGAAAAACTCCGGGAATAAACAGAAGCTAAACGAAATTAAAATAAAAGCAAAAGAGGGAACTGACTCACCGCCTGGCTCGTGTTGTCAGTTGCTTTTTTGTACATGCCGTTTGCCTTTCACTTCATGACATGTGGCCTTTTCTCAACTTCTCACACACTTTATCACACTACCCACCACAACGCATTCCCTGTTTATACCACACATATAGTACATATCGTGTTTGCATGCAAGGTGGCTAAACTTGTCCTGCTGCCCAACGTGTTGCCATTTCTTTCCCTCAAAAATCGACTTCCGCCGCCCATCTTTATCTTCGTCTCAAAAGCTGCGCTGATGTCAAATCCAAAGTGATCTACTGGCATCTGTTCATCATTACAGTTGGGAAGAAAGTGAAAGTCCACAGACAAGCTGGGCAAGCGAGATCCTCCTCCATGCGTGCCTGAGAAAAGTACTTGAGCAATATATTGTCTGGCAGTAAGCGATTGCATTCCAGTTGACCAATCAAAATGTCAGTGGCAGTCAATGAGTTCAAAAAGCGTCTCTTGCTACTCAGTATTTATGCCGAGAAATTTCCGTGCCCTATGAAAAAGACCAGCGTGACACTGATAAAAAGTCAACTACAATTAAGCATTTTATGAAAAGGAGGAAGGAAATACTCTCTGAATCCAAATTGAAAAGGTGAAATGAAAACTTCCAACTTCTGAAAAATCCCAAAGTTATTAGTTTTAGTTTGTGTCTTTCAGGAGCTTCTGATGAACAACGACGTGAAGGAGTTTGCCGCCAACGTGTACGACAGCTTCAGCACACCGCAGGAAGTGCACAAGTAGGACGCCGGCGCACCAAGGATCAACTCTCCTTTTTTTATTTTTATTTTTTATTTTTTCAAATCTCAATGACTCGCGAGGGGCAATTTCAAGCCTACACGCATGATTGTCAGCAGTCACGTCATGTGCTAACAATTAAGCTGAAGCACTACAGGACATAGAAAACGAATGCGCTGAATGGAATAACCCATTCGAAGAGACAACGTGGGTCCCCCTTCTCATGGGCTCACCACTCATGGGAGGGGCCAAATGGGTCGGGTGCAGTGTGAGCTGGGCGGCAGCCAAAGGCAGGGACCCTGGCGGTCCGATCCTCGGCTTCAGAAGCTAGCTCTAGGGACATGGAATGTCACCTCTCTTGCAGGGAAGGAGACCGAGCTGGTGTGCGAGGTAGAGAAGTTCCGACTGGATATCGTCTGACTTACCTCCACACACAGCCTGGGTTCTGGTACCAGTTCTCTCGAGAGGGTTTGGACTCTCTTCCACTCTGGAGTTGCCCACGGTGAGAGGCGCAGAGCAGGTGTGGGCATACTCATTGCCCCCCGGCTCAGTGCCTGTACATTGGGGTTCACACCGGTAGACGAGAGGGTTGCTTCCCTCTGCCTACGGGTGGGGGGACGGGTGGCTTCCCTCCGCCTTCGGGTGGGGGGGGACGGGTCCTGACTGTTATTTGTGCGTACGCACCTAACAGCAGTTCAGCGTACCCACCCTTTTTGGAGTCCTTGGAGGGTGTGCTGGAGAGTCCTCCTGCTGGGGACTCCCTCGTTCTGCTGGGGGACTTCAATGCTCACGTGGGCAACGACAGTGAGACCTGGACGGGCGTGATTGGGAGGAACGCCCCCCGATCAGAACTCGAGTGGTGTTTCGTTATTGGACTTCTGTGCTCGTCACGGATTGTCCATAACGAACACCTTGTTCAAGCATAAGGGTGTCCATATGTGCACTTGGCACCAGGACACCCTAGGCCGCAGTTCGATGATTGACTTTGTGGTTGTATCATCGGATTTGCGGCCGCATGTTTTGGACACTCGGGTGAAGAGAGGGGCGGAGCTGTCAACTGATCACCACCTGGTGGTGAGTAG